>NW_027662429.1:0-10000 GCF_963989245.1 Nansenia antarctica | reverse complement strand
CCCTCCCCCACCAGCCTCCCCTGGTCCCCAGAGAGGAGAGGGGGGTCTCGCATGAATGGAGCTAGTCAGTGATGTCATGGGAGGAGACATTCTACCTACGTAGTCCCAGTGTGGATGGACTGTGATGTCATCTGGACTATGATGATGTCATCTGCCTTGAGTCATGTGTCACATACAGTAGGTCCTGTGGTGATGCTTTTGTGTGTGTGATGTGGTAGGGCTGGTGCGTGCAAATCTGGTTGTAATCATGGTCAGAATCTTGCATGATCAGTGTGTGTGTTTGTGTGTGTGTGTGTGTGTTATATACACACACACACACACACACACACACACCCTCCCAGACAGTAGCTCCAGTAGCAGATCTCAGACCTGGTCAGCAGGCTGGGTATCCCATGCCTCCTCCCTGTCGACAGTCAGGACCAGGAGGGAGGCTGGCGGAGGTAGACATCGGAGGACGGGCCTCATTAGAATGCAGGGGACTGAACCAGGGGCTGGTGTCATTCCAGGAATGATGTCATCCCTAAATCCTTCCCGTCCTCCATCTTGGACGGTTTAAACAGTTACACACACACACACACACACACACACACACACACAAACTGTTACACACACACACACACAAACAAACAAACGGTTACACACCCACACACACACACACACACACACACACACACACACACACGTGCGGCTGCCCTCTCGTCCTCCATCTTGTCTCTCCTGCAGCGCCGCCCTGGTCGCCCAGCGGGGCCCACGCCACGACTTTCTTTGTCATCTTCTTTCCATTACACTCTTTTTCCATCCCTCTTTCATTCTGGCCCGGTCGGACTTACCAGGACCCTGTCATTGGCCCTTTTTAAAGTGAGATTGATTACAGGACGATAAAGATCAGGGGGGGGGGTGAGGCTTTGACTTTGGCCCTCTCCTCCTCCTCCTCTCTCTCTCCCTCCTTCCTCTCCTCTACCCGCGCCCCCCCTCCCCCCCCGCGCCCCAAACCACTCTCTGGTTGGGGTCTAAGCCAACTACAGTCTCTCAGAAATGATTTCACAGTAAGTGAAGGAGTGAAGGGTCCACCTGATGCCTCTCTTGTTTTTTTCCCCAACCCAGAGGTTTTCTCCCCCTGGGACTCAGTGGAGCACAGTGGCTACCCTCTAGACCTTTCATGTGCTGTAATTGGCTTGATTGAGGGGGAGGGGGGGCTGGTGGTGGAGGGGGCCTGGTGGCAGAGGAGGCGGCGGGGGGGGCTAGGCCTGGTGGTGGTGGTGGTGGTGGGGGGGGGGGGGGGGTGCTGGGGTTGTACTCCATGGAGGCACCAGCTGGTGAGATGGAGAAATGGTTTGTGTGTGTGTGTGGGGGGGGGGGGGGGGCGGGGTCTGAGTGGGTAATCACTAGAGAGTGGGCACTGGTCAGGGCAAACAGTAACCCCTCCCCTCCCCCCACCTCTCAGGGCCACCCTGTCTGCCTTCTTCCCTCCCTCCCTCCCTCCCTCCCTCCCTCCCTCCCTGGTGTTCGTTTTAATCCACTTCCTGACTTCCTGGCCACAGGGAAAGCCACCAGGTGGTTTTAGAAGCTCCTGGTACCTAATGATCTAATGATGGAAATGGGAATGTAGGAAATTGGAAGTTTCACATTAGCAGTTTAATACTATGTTTGACCTTTCTCCCTCTCTCTCCCCCTCTCTCTCACTCTCTCTCTCCCCCTCTCTCTCATCTCTCTCTCTCTCTCTCTCTCTCTCTCTCTCTCTCTCTCTCTCTCTCTCTCTCTCTCTCTCTCTCTCTCTCTCTCTCTCCCTCCCTCCTTCCCAGACACCCCCCTGCTGGTCAGGAGCAGCAGTGACTCGGCCCTCTCCCCGCCCCTGTCTGACGACCACAGCAGCAGACCTGACATGGTAATAATAATAATAATAATAATAATAATAATAATAATAATAATAATAACGTAAATGTATATAGAGCCTTTCACAGACCCACAGTCACTTTACAAGGGAATGGGACAAACAGAACAGAGCCAGAGAGACAAACACACAAAACAAGAAACAGTGAAACAGCTACTAAAGGTTGAATGCAATGGTGAAAAGGTGGGTTTTTAAGGGCAGCTTTGAATATGTCCAGGGTTGGAGAGTCGCGGAGAGTTCCAGAGGGTGGCGGCTGCCACACACACTGAAGGCTCTGTACCCAAATGGTGAGAGAGAGAGAGTGAGAGAGAAACAACCATACATGAAAACAAAAAAGGAGCTAGGAGATTGAGAAAGAGGCTGTGTGTCCATGGGAGTCCAGAGTGGACCAAGTGTCTCGCTGTCTCTACAAAATGGCCGCCACAGCGTCCAGGTCTCTCCTCACTGGCACAGACGACCAGCTACCAACAACCCCATTAACCAGAACAAATCACTACACCCCCCCCCCCCCCCTCCTCCTACTTGGGTGGTAGAACATCTGTACTTACATACACACACACACACACACACACACACACACACACACACACACACACACACACACCCGGCCCCTCTCTCCTTGACCCGCACCTGCCCCCAGAATGCAACTCCCGAAGGACATCCTTGAAAGGAAGTCTGCCATGGAGGAAGGAACACACACACACACACACACACACACACAAACATACACACGGGCACGCACGTACCACACACACACAATGCTCCCTCAGCTTCCCCAAACACTCCGTAACAGGGCCATGCAAGTGTAATGCGATATGTTCCACACGCTCCCCGTCTCCCCATTGTCTCAGCTCTGTGTTTGTGTCTGTCCCTCTTCCCTCTGTTCCTCTGTGTGTGTGTGTGTGTGTGTGTGTGTGTGTGTGTGTGTGTGTGTGTGTGTGTGTAGGTGTCTGTCCCTCTTCCCTCTTCCCTTTGTTCCTCCCCCTGTCTGTGTGTCTGTCCCTCTTCCCTCTGTGTCTGTCTGTCTGTCTGTCTGTCCCTCTTCCCTCTGTGTCTGCCTGTCTGTCTGTCCCTCTTCCCTCTGTGTCTGTGTGTCTGTCTGTCCCTCTTCCCTCTGTGTCTGTCTGTCTGTCTGTCCCTCTTCCCTCTGTGTCTGTCTGTCTGTCCCTCTTCCCTCTGTGTCTGTCTGTCTGTCTGTCCCTCTTCCCTCTGTGTCTGTCTGTCTGTCCCTCTTCCCTCTATGTTTGTGTGTCTGTCCCTCTTCCCTCTGTGTCTGCCTGTCTGTCTGTCTGTCCCTCTTCCCTCTGTGTCTGTCTGTCTGTCTGTCCCTCTTCCCTCTGTGTCTGTGTGTCTGTCTGTCCCTCTTCCCTCTATGTTTGTGTGTCTGGCTCTCTTCCCTCTGTGTCTGTGTGTCTGTCTCTCTTCCCTGTGTGTCTGTCTCTCTGTCCCTCTGTTCCTCTGTGTCTGTGTGTCTGTCTCTCTGTCCCTCTGTCCCCTCTGTGTCTGTGTGTCTGTCTCTCTTCCCTCTGTGTCTGTGTGTCTGTCTCTCTTCCCTCTGTGTCTGTGTGTCTGTCCCTCTTCCCTCTGTGTCTGTGTGTCTGTCTGTCCCTCTTCCCTCTGTGTCTGTGTGTCTGTCTCTCTTCCCTCTGTGTCTGTGTGTCTGTCCCTCTTCCCTCTGTGTCTGTGTGTCTGTCTCTCTGTCCCTCTGTCCCTCTGTGTCTGTGTGTCTGTCCCTCTGTGTCTGTGTGTCTGTCCCTCTTCCCTCTGTGTCTGTGTGTCTGTCTCTCTTCCCTCTGTGTCTGTGTGTCTGTCTCTCTTCCCTCTGTGTCTGTCTGTCCCTCTTCCCTCTGTGTCTGTCCCTCTTCCCTCTGTGTCTGTCTGTCCCTCTTCCCTCTGTGTCTGTGTGTCTGTCTGTCTCTCTTCCCTCTGTGTCTGTCTGTCTGTCCCCCTTCCCTCTGTGTTTGTGTGTCTGTCTGTCCCTCTGTCCCTCTTCCCTCTGTGTCTGTGTGTCTGTCCCTCTTCCCTCTGTGTCTGTGTGTCTGTCCCTCTGCCCTCTGTGTCTGTGTGTTAGGGAGTGCCTCCTCCTCCTCCTCCCTGTTGTTTACCTCCTGGTTATTCTCTACCGGCTCGCTGCACCTGGACACCCACACCCACACACACAGACAATAGAGAGAGAGAAGAGAGGGAAGAGAGGAGAGAAAGAAACAGAACCCCCCCCCCCCACCGCCATGACCTGGCAGACACCAGTCCCAGAATCCTGCTTTTTCCGTCTCTCTGAACCGTGTACCTACATCTACATTTACATTTTTGGCATTTAGCAGACGACTTGTTCCAAAGTGACTTACAATCAATACATGGGGCCCTGCAACAGGTCCCTGGAGAACCTATAGGGCCAGCCACAGGGGAGGGGGAGGGAGGGAGGGAGAGAGAGAGAGAGAGATTAATTTGTCAGACTGAAGACCGAGGCAGAGGTTTGAAAGGGGTCGGCATTCCAAGTGCTCTCCTTTTAGAAATGGTCAGCCATTAAGAAACCGTGCTGTCTTTTCTTTCTTGAGTCGGGAGAGGGAGGGACGGCGGGGGCGTTCGTTTTTGGGTTTGGAGAGGCAGGTTGAGTGGGGTCAGTGTGTGGTACCGGCTGACTGCGTGTGTGAGAGGGCTGCTTTCTGTGGCTGTCTGTGTCTTGACCCACGGGTGAGTCAGAGAATCACAGAAGCTCTCAGCGTCAGCGCGCCTCCCCGTTTCGGACTGGGTACCGTGGCTATAAAAGACAGCCATTACTGCCACGCGGCGGTCCTGCTCGCTGTGGTTTTGCTCCAGAAACTGACCCTGCTAGCCAGACGTAGCCCACGTTAGCATAGCACAATCGCAGCAACAGTCACTGTGTTTTACCCCAGCAACACAGTGTGTTTAAAGGATGTTTCTCTCTCTCTCTCTCTCTCTCTCTCTCTCTCTCTCTCTCTCTCTCTCTCTCTCTCTCTCTCTCTTTATTTATGTGTTTATTCCTAAAAACAGATTCTGTATGCACACAGCTGCACATGCATGACACATTATGAACATAACATTGTACATAACAGTGGGGGGGCGAGCGTTCAAAATACATTATTAAAAAACAAGAAGATTAAAGATTCATGTCATGTTCACCAATTGTTGGTGAGTTGTTTTGCTTTCATTTTCTTGTTTTTAATCATGTTTTCGGTGGAGACAGAAGGGGTGTGCTGTGTGTTGTCTCGTGGGCTGTTTTATTGCCTGTTTGGCTTCTCATTACACTTGGTTTGGTTTTGGGGGGATTCAGACTGTAGCAAGCCCTCCTCGCCTGGCCCGGCGTTAAGTTAACACCCCCCCAGCTAGAGGTCACACAAGGCAGAGTGTACGGACGGTCAGCCACACGTGGCGTAGTTATTAGTTGAAATAATAGTTCAGGTCGTCTAACTGACGACCTCCCTCGTCTGGAGGGGGAGAAAAAGGGTAGTCCACAAAACAGGTATCGTTAAAATGGTCCAACTGAAAACCGCCCTCGTCTTGGGGGGGGGAAACAGTCTCTGTCTCTCTCTCTGTCTCTCTCTCTCTCTCCCTTTGTCTCTCTCTCTGTCTCTCTCTCTCTCTCTCCCTTTGTCTCTCTCTCCCTCTGTCTCTCTCTCTCTCTCTCTCTCTCTGTCTCTCTCTCTCTCCCTCTGTCTCTCTCTCACTCTCTCTCTCTCTCTTTCTCTCTCCCTCTGTCTCTCTCTCCCTTTGTCTCTCTCTCACTGTCTCTCTCTCCCTCTGTCTCTCTCTCCCTTTGTCTCTCTCTCACTGTCTCTCTCCCTCTGTCTCTCTCTCTCTCTCTCCCTCCCTCTCCCTCTCTCTCTCTCTCTCTCCCTCCCTCTCCCTCTCTCTCTCTCTCTCTCTCTCTCCCTCTCTCTCTCTCTCTCACGGCCCACAACGCAGGTGCGTCCTCCCCTCGGGGGGAACTTTAGAGCGTCCCACTCCGGGCTGGGGGCCGTGGGAGGAGTGGGCTCCAGGTACCGGGCCTGGTATCTGGATCTAGGGCGGGTGTTCGTGCGCCGTTCTCGGCCTCCGTCCCCCTCTGTGTCTGTGCTGACGCCTCGATCCCGGTAAGGCGGCTGTGGCGCAGGAGGTAGAGCTGCCGTCCAATGATCGCAAGGTAGGCAGATCGGCAGTTCGAGCCCCGGCTGGCCACCTGTAGAAGTGTCCTTGGGCAAGACACTGAACCCCAAATTGCTCCCAGTGAGCGGGCCCGGGCCAGCGCCTTGCATGGCAGCTTGCCGCCATTGATGTGTGAATGTGTGTGAGAATGGTGAAGGAGAGGCCGTTGTAAAGTGCTTTGGATAAAGGCGCTATATAAGTGCAGTCTGTTTACCATTTACCATTCCCTCTCTCGTCTGCTGGTCTCGTCTGCTGCCCCCTCCCAGCCCGCTCCTCCGCTCCACCCAGGCGAGTCGGGCTGATTGGGTAGCGTTGCGTTTCCCGCCGCCCCGTCTCCCGATCGCCTCCTCCTCCTCCGCCGGGGCAGCTGTGTGAACGGGAGATTGGCGTGCGTCCCGGTACCTCTCCCGACAGCCGCCGCGGTCGCTGTTTCCACGGTCCTTTTAGTCGCCCCTGTTCTCGGGCCGAGGCGAGGGAACGCTACGAAACAAGACCGTGGGTTTGTTGTGGCCTTGTGGCAGTAAGCCTGTCTGGCAGAGCTGGACGTGAGGCGATTATACAGACAACTTAAAAAAAAAAAAAAAAATGTTGTTGAGTTTATAAGATGTTTCTCTCTGAAATACAAAAAGCGAGGTTAGTAAGAGTGCTCGGAGCCCCGGAGAGACTCCAGTAGGCTGTGTTTGTGTTTCACACGAGCCCCGGTTGTTGCGGTGAAGGGCTGGACGTGCTGCTCCGCGCTGGGCCCCGCTGTAAACCTGACCTCCTTGTCTTCGCTGCGCCAGACAGACCAAAGGACCAGCCATCCTCCCCGGGCGGTAGATAAGATGTGAGAGGACTACGGACAGCCTGTCTGGCCTGACTGTGGACTGTGGAGTCTCTTGATACCACACGGTAGCACGAGAGAGAGAGAGAGTGCTCTTTCCCTCTCTCTCTGTCTCTTTCTCTCCCTCTGTCTCTCTATCTGTCTGTCTCTCTCCCACCCCAGGGCTTTCCACTTTACTTCCCCCCCCCCCTCTGTCTCTCTCTGTCTCTCTCTGTCTCTCTCTCTGTCTCTCCGTCTCTCTCTCTGTCTCTCTCTCTGTCTCTCTCTGTCTCTCTCTCTGTCTCTCCGTCTCTCTCTCTGTCTCTCTCTGTCTCTCTCTCTGTCTCTCTCTGTCTCTCTCTCTGTCTCTCTCTCTGTCTCTCTCTCCCTACCTCTCTCTCTGTCTCTCTCTGTCTCTCTGTCTCTCCCTCTCTCTCTCTGTCTCTCTCCCTCTCCCTCTGTCTCTCTCCCTCTGTCTCTCCCTCCCTCCTACCTCTCTCTCTCACGGCCTATAACCTGAGGCTACAGTAGGTATTTTCCATGCAGGCTTATGGATCAGTGGCCTACTGGCCTCACCAAGTCTGACGGTGTCGCCCGTCCCAAGGTGCTGATAGGAGGCGGGCCGGCGCACGCGGGGAATTTCTCCAGCGACACGCAGATTCTAACCGACGAATCGAGAGAAAAGTGTTTCAAATGGAGGCTGGGGATTTCTTCTTTTTTTCCGATAATCCAACGCACATTTCTCGCCTGCGAAACCTCTGGCGTGGAAAAACGTTATCTTCTTCTAATTTAATTCCGCGCGACGCGTTGCACATCGGTTTGTAAACAGTAGCATGGGCGGAGGGGGTGGACGGGGGTGGACGGGGTCATGGCGTACAGTACCACGCAGGTGGAGACTGCAGCAAAAGAGGGGTTGGGGGGAGGGGGGGGGGGGTACCTTGCAACTTTTCCGACGCCACTTTTGAAATTCCTGCGCCCTCAGAATATCAATCAAGAGATGAGATCCTGGGATCTGAGATAAGTACCCCTACCACCTCATCTGTGTCCCTCCTCCACTGTCTCTCTCTCTCTCTCTCTACCTCCTCCCTCTCTCTCTCTCTCCCTCCCCCTCCCTCCCTCTCTCTCCCTCCCTCTCTCTCTCTCTCTCTCTCTCTCTCTCTCTCTCTCTTTCTACTTTCTCTGCCGAGTGGGTGAGAGTGAGATTAGGTGTAATTAAGGTCAATCCAGCGATAAACCTGGAGTCGTCTCCTAATTGATTTTCTCTGCTACAGTGAAGTTCTGGGACCACAAATGAGGCATCACATGCAGACCTGCTCTCTCTGTGGCGGAGGCCACTCAGGTGAAACCAATCCTCTCCGAGCTGTTGCTCTCTCTCTCTCTCTCTCTCTCTACCTCCATCCCTCTCCCCCTCTCTCTCCCTCTCTCTCTCTCTCTCTCTCTCTCTCTCTCTCTCTCTCTACCTCCATCCCTCCTCCCCCTCTCTCTCTCTCTCTCTCCTCCCTCCCTCTCTCTCCCTCCCTGCCCCCCTCCCCCTCTCTCTCTCTACCTCCTCCCTCTACCTCCCTCCCTCTCTCTCTCTCCTCACCTCTCTCCCTCTCCCTCTCTCTCTCTACCTCCTCCCTCTCTCCCTCTCTCTCTCTCTCTCTCCTCACCTCTCCTCTCCCTCTCCTCTCTCTACCTCCTCCCTCTCTCCCTCTCTCTCTCTCTCTCTCTCTCTCTCCTCACCTCTCTCCCTCTCCCTCTCTCTCTCTACCTCCTCCCTCTCTCCCTCTCTCTCTCTTCTCTCTCCTCTCTCTCTCTCTCTTCCTCTCCCTCTCTCTCTCTCTCCTCACCTCCCTCCTCCCCCCCTCTCTCTCTCTACCTCCCTCTCTCTCTCTCCCTCCTTCCCTCTCCCTCTCTCTCTCTACCTCCCTCCCTCTCCCCTCTCTCTCTACCTCCCTCCCTCTCCCTCTCTCTCTCTCCTTCCCTCCCTCTCCTCCTCTCTCCCTCTCCCCTCTCTCTCTACCTCCTCCCTCTCTCTCTCCCTCTCCCCCTCTCTCTCTCTACCTCCCTCCCCCTCCCCCCTCTCTCTCTACCTCCCTCCCTCTCCCTCTCTCTCTCTACCTCCCTCCCTCTCTCCTCTCTCACTCTCCCTCTCTCTCCTTCCTCCCTCTCCCCCTCTCTCTCTCTACCTCCTCCCTCTCCCTCTCTCTCTCTCTCTCTACCTCCCTCCCTCTCCCCCTCTCTCTCTACCTCCTCCCTCTCCCTCTCTCTCTCTCTCTCTACCTCCCTCCCTCTCTCCTCTCTCACTCTCCCTCCCTCCCTCACTCTCCCTCTCCCTCATCCCAGGGCTGTAATTACATGAGCCTGGGAGCAGTTCCATATCTGGGAGCCATCACAGTAGACACACACACACACACACACACACACACACAGTAACAGTCTGAAGCAGCTGATTTCCCCTACGCCTATCAAGGCAATGATGCAATGACTGTACAATGTCGGTGAGAGGTGAAATGGCTTTTAGTAGTTTTGTTTCTTGTTACGGCGCGTCGTGTTTACCCCACCGTACGGTAGCTTCACATAGGGACCGGTGTTCGACACCCTCTTCCATTACAAGCCCGTATTCTGTCAGGGCCACTCCTCCCATTTCTACCTCCGCCAGCCGGTGGAGACCGATGGGAACTAAGGTAGACAATAGACGTCAGAGAGGAAGCTCGACAAGGAGAGGTCAACTAGACACGACAGTGATTGTGTGTGTGTGTGTGTGTGTGTGTGTGTGTGTGTGTTCTCCAACCCTTTTCCCTCGAGGGCAATGCTTCAGCTATGAGTAAACTGGTTCTGTGATGGATTTGATGGGGGTCAAGGTTAACAGCGAAGCATACTGAACCTGTGATCTTACAAACAGACGTCTGACACACACACACGCACACACACACACACACACACACACACACACACACACACACACCATCTTTCAAACGCCTGACACATACCAGATCACAGAAACACTCCCAGAGAGAAAACACACACACACACAGTCACACACACGCACTCACACCCACAGACACACACACTCACACACACACCTCATTCCTCAAGTGAGCGACAACAAGCTCGCATACCTCGTTTATCAAGTGCACGTCAACCCTGGGCAGTTTCTAGACACAGTAGTCTCTCCAGTG
>NW_027662430.1:0-1000 GCF_963989245.1 Nansenia antarctica | reverse complement strand
AGGCAGAGGCTCACATCTGCTGAAGATAGCACCCTGACAGACTATTAATATCAGTGTGAGTGTGAGTGTGTGGGTGTGTGTGGTCTCTGTGTGTGTGTGTGTTTCTTAAAAGGGAGGGTGTCTACAGAGATAGGAAGATGGAGAGAATATACCAGAAAGTGGGTAACTAGCATGCTAACATGCTATCTCATGTTCTAACTGACACTGTGGGGGGGCGGGGCATCTCAATAGTCTAACCTTCTAACTGACACTGTTTGACATTAAAAGGCGACTAACTGACGTCATAGAAACCAACGCGAGTGTAGATTGTTGGGACTCACCTTGACCCCCGAGGACAGGAAGCTGCCCGTGTGAACCTTGGGCGCCGGGGAGCGGGCGCCCTGCGCCGTCTGCTTGGCCGAGGGACTTCCTGTTAGGACACACACACACACACACACAGCCAATCAAATTAAAGGTTGGCTACTAAAGTTTTGGGGTTACGGCATCCATCTTGGTTCTGGTGGAGGGTCACAGGTGGAGAGCGTTTTGGACGCCACTGCGCCAGGATAGGGCGTCAATGTCGATGTGTGTTTCACCGAGAGTCGTGCATCAGCTCTAACACCCACATCATCATCATCATCATCATCATCCTCATCATCATCATCATCCTCATCATCATCATCATCCGGGCTGATGGAACATGACAGTTGAAAGCGCTCCGGCGCTCCTGAGGAGAGAACACCGGCGATGGTGGAGGGGATGGATGTGTGTGTGTGTGTGTGTGTGTGTGTGTGTGTGTGTGGGCGAGCGGAGAGGTGAGGGAGGGGTTTAACATTCATGATGGGAATGAGAACAGGCGCTGTAAGGGGAGGACTAGGAGAGAGGGGTGGGTGGGGGAGGACTAGGAGAGAGGGGTGGGTGGGGGAGGACTAGGAGAGAGGGGTGGAGGGGGGGGTTAACTGAATTCCACTTGGGACTGACACTGATGCATGGGGGAACGTACGTGCGCACACACACACAC
>NW_027662431.1:10000-16340 GCF_963989245.1 Nansenia antarctica | reverse complement strand
GAAATAAATAAGGAACTTACCTCAACCGAGAAAAATATCCTCCTGTGTGCTACATACATCCCCCCAATTGAATCCCCATATTTTAAAGATGACATGTTCTCCATCCTAGAGGAGGAAATTAACCATTTCCAGTCCTGTGGTCACATTGTAGTCTGTGGAGACCTCAACGCCAGGACAGGACGAGAACCTGACACTCTCAGCACACAGGGTCCTACCAGGAGGTGGTAACATCCCCTCCCCAATATGCCCCCCCAGACACAGCTACGACAAGGCAACAAACAAACATGGGTCACAACTCCTACAGCTCTGTCGTTCACTGGGACTGTACATAGTCAACGGTAGGCTTCGAGGAGACTCCTATGGTAGGTACACCTACAGCTCATCTCTGGGTAACAGTACAGTAGATTACTTCATCACTGACCTTAGCCTGGTGTCTCTCAGAGCGTTCACAATCAGCCCATTAACACCCCTGTCAGACCACAGCAAAACCACAGTCTACCTGAACAGTTCAACACCCAATCATGAAGTAGTAAAACCTACCAAACTACACACTATTAAAAAATACTACAAATGGAAGGAAGGTAGTGTTGAAATATATCAAAACGCTATTAGACAACAACAAGTTCAATCACTATTAGACCAGTTCCTGAAAAAAACCTTTCAATACAACAGTGAAGGTGTAAACAAGGCAGTAGAAAACCTTAATAATATATTTGACCTTTCAGCCTCCTTATCTGACCTAAAGGCCTCAAATAGAAAACCCCCCAGAAATAACAACAATGACAAATGGTTCGACCTCAGAAAGGAACTAAGGAACCTATCAAACCAGAAACATAGAGACCCAGACAACCAGAGCACACGTCTTCACTATGGTGAAACATTAAAAATGTATAAAAATACATTAAAGAAAAAAAGGGACCATCATGTTAGAAACCAGCTACACTCTATAGAGGAATCCATAAAAACAAACACATTCTGGGAAAAATGGAACACTCTAAATAAACAAAAACATGAGGATCTACCCATCCAAAATGGAGATATATGTGAAAATCACTTCTCCAATCTCTTTGGTCCAATAGAGAAAAATAAACAGCAAAGACACATACAAGATAAACTACAAAGTTTAGAGTCAGCCATAAAAGACTACCAGAACCCGCTAGACTCTCCAATTACACTAAAGGAAGTACAGGACAAAATAAATTCACTCGAAACCAAGAAGGCCTGTGGTGTCGATGGCATCCTAAATGAAATGCTAAAATTCACAGACGTCAAATTCCAATTGGCTATATTAAAACTCTTCAACATTGTCCTTAGCTCTGGGATCTTCCCCAATATTTGGAACCAAGGATTGATAACGCCACTCCACAAAAGTGGAGATAAATCTGATCCAAATAACTACCGTGGGATCTGTGTCAACAGCAACCTTGGGAAAATCCTCTGTATGATCATCAACCAAAGACTCCTACATTACCTCACTGTAAACAATGTCCTAAGCAAATCCCAAATTGGTTTTTTACCAAAGTATCGTACAACAGACCATATATTCACCCTCAGCACCCTAATTGACAACCAAATAAACAAAAACAAAAGCAAACTATTCGCCTGCTTCGTAGATTTCAAAAAAGCCTTTGATTCAATTTGGCACAAAGGTCTGCTATTCACACTGTTGGAAAATGGTGTTGGAGGAAAAACCTACGACATCATAAAGTCAATGTACACTAACAACAAGTGTGCTGTTAAGATTGGCAAAAACCACACAGACTTCTTTTCCCAAAGCCGGGGGGTTAGACAGGGATGCAGCTTGAGTCCAACCCTCTTCAACATCTATATCAACAGTTTGGCAAAAACATTAGAGCAGTCTGCAGCACCTGGCATCCCCCTAGTAGACACAGAAGTCAAATGCTGCTACTGTTTGCTGATGACCTGGTGCTGCTGTCCCCAACCAAAGAAGGGCTACAACAGCACCTCGACCTTCTATACCAATTCTCCCAGACCTGGGCCTTGACAGTGAATCTCACTAAGACGAAAATTATGATTTTCCAAAAAAGATCCAGCCTCCAGCACCACAAATTCAAATTCTTCCTAGATACAATTGCCCTAGAACATACAAATAATTATACCTACCTCGGCCTAAACATCAGCACCACAGGTAGCTTCAACAAAGCTGTGAACGACCTGAGAGATAAGGCAAGGAGGGCTTTTTACGCCATCAAAAGGAACATCAAGTTAGACATCCCTATTCAAATCTGGCTTAAATTATTGGACTCAGTTAGAGAACCCATTTCCCTCTATGGTTGCGAGGTCTGGGGTCCACCTGCCAACCAAGATTTTGCAAAATGGGACAAACACCAAATTGAGACTCTGCATGCAGAGTTCTGCAAATCCATTCTTCGTATCCAAAGTAAAACACCAAATAACGCATGCAGAGCAGAATTAGGACGATACCCACTAATTATAAAAATTCAAAAGAGAGCGTTTAAATTTTACAACCACCTAAAAGAAAGTCACCCTGACACGCTCCACAACAAAGCCCTTACCCACAGAGAGACTCTAGGGAGATGCCCCCTCAGCCAGCTAGTTCTGGGACTCTCACAGTCACAAGCAGAGCCACCTATTAGACTAAACCAAATTATAAGAAAACAAAAGAAAATTACCTGACACATTGGCAAGAATCAACCAAAAAACAGAGCAAATTGGAATGCTATTTGGCCCTAAACAGAAAATGCACAGTGGCAGAATACCTGAGTACTGTGACAGACCCAAAGCTAAGGAAATCCTTGACTATGTACAGACTCAGTGAACACAACCTGGCCATCGAGAAAGGCCGCCACAGGCAGACCTGGCTCCCCAGACCAGACAGACTGTGCACCCACTGCACACAAAACCAGGTGGAAACAGAGCTGCACTTCTTAACTACCTGCCAGCTGTACAAGGACATCAGGGACACATACTTCCCACTGATCACCAACATCCAGGGAGACTTTGAGGACTTGACCAATGTCGAAAGGCTACCATATCTGCTGGGTGAGGTACAGCAATGTGCAAACACAGCAGCAAGATGTGTTAGCTGCTGTGATAGAAAAAGGCAATCAAATGGGCTAAAACCACCATAAGAATTGAAACAAGTTTTATTTCATTTATTTATTCTAGTATGTAATCTATTTGTAATCTATTTATTTGTAATCTAGTATGTAATCTATTTATTTATTCTAGTATGTACATTACATTCTTTTTGTTTTTGTTTTTTATCTTCACACTTCACATGCTTTGGCAATGTAAATGTATGTTTCCCATGCCAATAAAGCCCTTTGAAATTGAAATTGAATTGAGAGAGAGGGAGAGAGAGAGAGACAGAGAGAGAGAGAGAGAGAGACAGAGAGAGAGGGAGAGAGACAGAGAGAGACAGAGAGAGAGAGATAGAGAGAGGGAGAGAGAGAGAGAGAGACAGAGAGAGCTGCATGTGTAAGGCCTACCTCAGGGACTAGAAGCCGTCGCACATTAGAAAACAGAGCCTCTCTTTAAATACATATTGTGATGTTGTATTTGTTAGGATGTTTTTAAATCGACTTTTGTTGTTTATTGTACTCATGTTTTATATTATTTACACTGTGTTGGTCGTCATTGCGAATGAAAATTGGTTTTCAACTGACCTCTCTGGTTAAATAAAGGTTAAATAAAATGTAAAAAATCAAACGTTTTCACTGTAGACACTGGTAGGGTGCTGGAGATAATGAAAATGAGGTTACAAAATTGTGAAGTGTCCCTTTATTGAATACCATTAATGCCTACAGGTATCGACTGCACCCAAAGGTTTTTCATTACAAGATGAGTTAATGTGATTGCGTCCTTGTCAATCAAGAGTGATGGTCACCTTCAGGGGTCATGGGTATTGATCCCCTATTGTCTAATGGTTGTCTGATTTATTGATATTTGGACGATTCAATCATTCAACATTTATTATATATTGATCCTGCCATTACAGGTTACAGATCCACAGATCCTCATATGATCCTCATATATCATACACAAGACATTCAACATGTTATGTAGCTACGTAGCAATCATTTATTACAGATTCTGTCGAACTTCTAGCCACCAATTTAACATTTGTTATAGAGGTCCGAAAATCTGGAACACCTTGAGCTCGCCACTGAGATCAACACCTCGATCGGCTTTCAAAAAGCAACTGAAAAAATCTCGTTATAAGCTGTTTATTTTATATTGTAGTGCTTTTCCCGTTGAAAGGTGAGCTAGATGGAAATCTATGTTTATTTTTTTACTAATCTTACTATCCTTGTATCTATTTTCAGTTTTTTTGTTTGTTTTGTTTTTGTCTTGTGTGTTTGTATGTGCTATCCTACCTTTCTGCCCGATGGATATGATTTTGTTTGCGGTTTCTTTTCTCCTATTGACGTGCAGTAAGTGTCCCTTGATTTTCATTTGAAACAATGATATGGACGTGGAGTGGAACTCTGTACAAGCCTTCTGGGCTTCGTTCCCTCCTTGCACAATTTCTTGTGTGCTAAATAAATAAACTAAACTAAACTAAACTAAACTAAAAGCTGATACACGCAACCACTCATTACTGTAACTCAGCTTGTGACGTGCTCTTTACCATTCCCCGCTCTCATTGGCTGTCCTGTTTACCTCAACTCTACACTAAGATAGATAGATAGATAGAGAGAGAGAGAGAGAGAGAGAGAGAGAGATAGATAGATAGAGAGAGATAGATAGATAGATAGAGAGAGAGATAGATAGAGAGAGAGATAGATAGATAGACAGACAGAGAGATAGACAGACAGACAGATAGACAGATAGATTAGGTACTTTCTTCTCCTCCCTCCATCTCCTCCTCCCTCATCTCCTCATCCCTCATCTCCTCCTCCCTCCATCTCCTCCTCCCTCATCTCCTCATCCCTCCATCTCCTCATCCCTCATCTCCTCCTCCCTCATCTCCTCATCCCTCCATCTCCTCATCCCTCATCTCCTCCTCCCTCCATCTCCTCATCCCTCATCTCCTCCTCCCTCCATCTCCTCATCCCTCATCTCCTCATCTCCTCATCCCTCATCTCCTCCTCCCTCCATCTCCTCCTCCCTCATCTCCTCATCCCTCCATCTCCTCATCCCTCATCTCCTCCTCCCTCCATCTCCTCATCCCTCATCTCCTCCTCCCTCCATCTCCTCATCCCTCATCTCCTCCTCCCTCATCTCCTCCTCCCTCCATCTCCTCCTCCCTCCATCTCCTCATCCCTCCATCTCCTCCTCCCTCCATCTCCTCATCCCTCATCTCCTCATCCCTCCATCTCCTCATCCCTCCATCTCCTCCTCCCTCCATCTCCTCATCCCTCATCTCCTCATCCCTCCATCTCCTCATCCCTCCATCTCCTCATCCCTCATCTCCTCATCCCTCATCTCCTCATCCCTCATCTCCTCATCCCTCATCTCCTCCTCCCTCATCTCCTCCTCCCTCATCTCCTCATCCCTCATCTCCTCATCCCTCATCCCTCATCTCCTCCTCCCTCCATCTCCTCATCCCTCCATCTCCTCCTCCCTCCATCTCCTCATCCCTCATCTCCTCATCCCTCATCTCCTCCTCCCTCATCTCCTCATCCCTCCATCTCCTCATCCCTCATCTCCTCCTCCCTCCATCTCCTCATCCCTCATCTCCTCCTCCCTCCATCTCCTCCTCCCTCCATCTCCTCCTCCCTCCATCTCCTCATCCCTCCATCTCCTCATCCCTCCATCTCCTCATCCATCGCTTACCAGAAAACAAATCTGCCGACGCGGCAGTCTTCCTCAACCCTCCGCGGCGGCGCCCGCTTTCATCGCATGAATTATGTATCGGAATTAATTATAAATTAATTAGGCATCATCATCATCATTATTATTATTACTACCGTCACTAGGAAATCCCCTGTCCCCATGCAGTTCAAACAGGAAACAAGGCTTTTTTGATGTATGGATTATGATGAAGGTCAGAGAGGGATGTTTTGGCTATGACACGCCCACCCAGGGGAGGTGTGGGTGGCTGGGGGGAATACAACCACCGCAGCATAATGAGATAACCAGATTAAAAGACCTCGCGTTCCACTTCAAAGCGGCGGAGCGATGAACAGAGAGAGAGAGAGAGAGAGACAGAGAGAGAGAGAGAGAGGTAAGGCAGTACGGTGGTGCTGCTGCAGCTTTCTAAACTAGGCCTCACATCACCTGGAAGGCTGGGGAGGGACAGCGGCACGTCGCTGAGTTTGTCACGTAGATGGGTAAGCACGCACGCAGCCACCCACGCATGCAGCCACCCACGCACGCAGCCACCCACGCACACACCCACGCATACACCCAC
>NW_027662431.1:0-2500 GCF_963989245.1 Nansenia antarctica | reverse complement strand
AGACGGACCGGCTCTCCTACGACAAAGGAACTGATACAAAAAACCTGCTTCTGTGTTATTAGACCCAGTGTGCTGCTGAGCCTGTGGGCCTCATCAGGGCTGCAGTACTACAAAGAGAACCGGCTCCGTCTGAGGTTTTGTTCGTCGGTGACGTAAGAGGAACCGTCGGTTGAAGGTCGGGTAAAATCTTTTTTTTTTAATATTATTTTCCTCATGGTCTCATGTTCTTATCTGCTCCCTGCCTAGTCCTCTTAAAATCCTGCTTAAATATTTCTGGAACATTTCCTGGAAGGGGACACTTGGGACTCTGTCACTGCGTACGTGACAGCAGCTGGTGAAACAAGTCGACAGCCGATCAAATGTTCAGACTTTTATACTGAAGAATGTAACTACATTACAAAATCAAAGACACACTTGCTAGCCAAGCCAAAAACATTGCAATGCAACACTGCTAGTTAGTGTAGAGTGTGTCGTTGATTTTCAACAACGCTGAAATGTATTTATGTCACAACATATTTAACATTAAAGATCCAGTATGTACCGTTCAAGCTCTCTAAAAGCTTCCTAATAGTTGTAACGACTCTGTTTGATGATCGTTAGCAATCAGGGAATGAGTCCTCTGGTATATTTTCTTTTACAAGCGCTGTTTTGGTCAAGCAACAGTGGCTCCTCAAAGTATCCTATTATCATTCTTCTTCTTCTTCTTCTGTGTGTGTGTGTGTGTGTTTGTGTGTGTGCGCATGTGTGTGTCTGTGTGTCTGTGTGTGTGTGTGTCAGTGTGTGAGTGTGTGTGTATGCTGCGTGTGTGTATGCTGCCTGTGTACGTATGCATGCTGTATCTGCGTGCGTGCATGCTGCGTGCGTGCGTGTTGTATACACACACCTGCCACCCCAAATTCCCTCACGCCCCCCCCCCCCCCCCTTCCCACCCCACCCCCTCCTCCTCCCCATCAAACCCAGCCAACCGAGGGGCACGGCAGGCAGCAAAGACAACCTCCGCTGCCGAGCCTCTGTGAGAGGAGCCCCGAGAACAGAGGTGATAATTGAAACCGCCGCTGAGCTGGAGACAGGCCAGACGGAGGCCTGGGGAGGCCTGGGGAGGAGGCAGGACGTTGATTCATCTGAGCTGTTGCTACCAGACTGGGTGTTTTTAAAAAAAATTTAGACAAAACATGATGAGAGATGAGCTCATGTAACAGAGGAGCGCTGGTCTGGACCGCTGGTTTCACTTGCAGATGTCCCGGAGCGGTGTTCAGGTGTTCAGGTGTTCAGGTTTCCAGGAAGTGCTGCGGTTGTATAACATTATCTCATATCGAACGGTTGTTTGTTGTGCTGTAGTCTGCGACGTGAAGAACGTAGAGGTTTCGCGAATAGCCGTTTGGTGCACACACACACACAGACACACACACACACACACACACACACACACACACACACACACACACGTGCACACACACACACACACACACACACACACACACACACACAGTTGATTACACAGGTGCAAGGTGTACAATGGAATAGCATGAAAACTGAAAATACTCTGATTATTATCATCGATGCTCACAGGTGTAACCCACCCAAGTTGTTGGTTCTGGCGTCGGGCCCGTGGTCAGGACATCGGAGGTATCAGGTTTAAAACGGCTTAAGCTGCAACGTTTGCAGGAAAAGTGCCTTACAAATAAAAGTCTTTGTTATTATTATTATTAAGCGGAGGTGGGCTGGAGAGTGATCACAAGGCGGTCCACAGGCCTGGTTACTGAGGCCTCTACACCTCTATGTCTGCTGCTGAGGAGGAGGGGAGGAGAAGGGGAGGATGAGGAGGAGGGGAGGAGGAGGGGAGGAGGAGGGGAGGATGAGGAGAAGGGGAGGAGGAGGGGAGGATGAGGAGGAGGGGAGGAGGAGGGGAGGAGGAGGGGAGGATGAGGAGGAGGGGAGGATGAGGAGAAGGGGAGGAGGAGGGGAGGAGGAGGGGAGGATGAGGAGAAGGGGAGGAGGAGGAGGGAGGAGGGAGGAGGGGAGGAGGGGAGGAGGAGGAGGAGGAGGGGAGGAGGAGGGGAGGATGAGGAGTGCAGAGAGGGTGTCTGCAGTTCTCCAGGACCTCCTCCTGGCTCTTACCAGGGCCCACCACACAGGGCCACACACAGGGCCACACACAGGCCACACACAGGGCCACACACAGGGCCACACACAGGGCCACACACAGGGCCACACAGCTGCCGTACGCAGGGCCACACACAGGGCCACACACAGGGCCACACACAGGGCCACACACAGGGCCACACACAGGGCCACACACAGGGCCACACACAGGGCCACACAGCTGCCGTACGCAGCATGTTACTGAGATGACTGAGGTGATTGTGATTCACAGCACAGAACAGAGGCGCTCACTAGTATACAGGCCTCCTCCTCCTTCTCCTCACCCTCCTCCTCCTCCTCCTCACCCTCCCCCTCCTCCTCCTCCTTCTCCTCACCCTCCTCCTCCTCCCTCCTCACC
>NW_027662432.1:47500-52185 GCF_963989245.1 Nansenia antarctica | reverse complement strand
ATCAATAGACACTGGCTCTACCTCCTGCGCCACAGCCGCCCCCTATACGGTGTATATTACGGTATATACTGTATACTCTACTCTATTTATATAAATGTAGATATATTATGCTGTCCTATACTATTTTTAGGGGCATGCCATTTCCCTTGGTAGGTCTTGGTCTTGGTAAGGTCTTTCATTGTTAATTTTTGCAATATATACATTATTTTGTGCAAATTCTGGTTGTGCGCCGACCATCAATTATATTTTTTGTTGATGATGAATAGGGGGCATGTAATTGTAATATTTTTCTTCTTCCTGCTCCTTTTTTGCCCATGGGGAAATTAATTAATTGTAGGCTATAGGACACTTAAACATGTATGACATGTATGACAATCTCATGTGCAAAAATAAATTAAATGAAAATGAAAAAGACAGAAAGACACACAGACATACAGCAGACATCAGAGTCGCTTTGAGTGGGAACGGCCAGGTCAGAAATGTAACATGGAATGTTTGAACTTTACTTCATGTTGACACTTTAAAACACCACCGCGGTTTGCTGTCAAAAAAACAAAAGAAAATCATTTGCATAAACGAGGCGCCTCAGTCTTTTTCGGCCATAACACGGCAGTGACTTTGAAAAAAACCAATTCTCTCAGAACTTTTCTCTCAGATTGCCTCAGTCAAGTCTCACTTCTGGCATTATGTCTCCTTTTTATGTTATAAAAAAGCGGTATAGCTAGCTACATTTTTAATAAGTATGAAGAAGTATAAGGAGACATCTTTTTTTCGACAGCTGTATTAAAATTTCAACCGTGAATAAATGAAAATAATCGGCGTATCACATATCAAACACAGAGAGAAAAAAGCCTTTCCCCTTCGGACAGCCTAAGTGATGCTTCTCTTTGGAGGGGGGGGGACGGGACTGCACGTTGACTCCCCCACAGCGGCCTGTGGCCCCCCCCAGGGAAGGGAAGTCATACTGGGTCTAAGTGCCACCCCGGGCCCTTCTCCCTCTCAGACACTTCCCTCTTCCCTTTGTCCTCATACGAGCTCTTAAGAGCTTCCTGTTCTCTGCTGTTATCCAGGGGACAAGGAGGAGGAGGAGGAGGAGGAGGAGGGGGAAGAGGATGAGGAGGAGGAGGGGGAGGAGGAGGAGGGGGAGGAGGAGGGGGAGGAGGAGGAGGGGAGAAGGAGGAGGAGGAGGACAAGAAGGAGGAGAGAGAGAGAGAGACACAGACAGACAGACGGATAGACACGCACGCGCGCACACGCACACACGTGCGCGCGCACACACACACACACACACACACACACACACACACACAGAGCAGGGGGAACTAGGCCACTAGTACAGTGACACACGCCACATATGGCAACCTTCTCTCCCTGTTCCAGTGTTGGAGAGTTGAGGCAGCATGAGACAAATGACCAAACTAATCGGAGAGAGTGTTCTGATCCCCGGTTGTTTTGGTTGAGAGAAATAAAGCCAAACTGATGTTCTAAATAAGCCTGAGATAAGACTGGAGATCCACACTGTCCGTGTGTGTTCACACGGCTAACCAGGCCCAGGCCATACAGAAGGGAAGAAGGGACAGGAATGGACAGGAGAGAGGAGAGGAAGAGGAGGAGGAGGAGGAGGAGGAGGGAGTGACTATAAAAACAACTATAGAGAGAGATGAAGAGAGGGGGAAGGATGGAGAGAGAGAGAGAGAAAGAGAGTGAGTCGGTGATAGAGAGTCCTTCAGGATGTGTGTTCCAGTCACTCCTTCATTAGGACAGTTAGATGAATGGGCGCCGGCTGCTACTGTATGTGATGTGGAACCTGGACTATTAATTAGACGGGGGTGGGGTGTGTATGTGTGTGTGTGTGGGGTGTGTGTGTGTGTGTGTGTGTGTGTGTGGGGGGGGGGGGGGTGTGTGTGTGTTGCGTGGGAGTGGTAGAGAGTAATGGTCCATTAGATTAGGGCGGGGGGGGTGTGTGTGTGTGTGTGTGTGTGTGTGTGTGGTGGAGGCAGAAGTCTGAAGAAGACAGGATCACAGTGCTGCCTGGTATGGAGTGAGGAACCACTCCTCCATCTATGATACCATGAGGCCGCCGCCCTCCCATCTCTACCTCCCCCAGCCTCCCCAGGTAGAGAGTAACGGTAGAGTCGCTGTTTAACGTCCTCAGGGAAATCATGTTCAGAACACCGATCCTCCACCAGTCTAAAAATGGAGGGATCTCAAAATGCCGTTTCATGGGAAACACAGCAGCCTGCCTCCCCTGAGAGCTGTCTCCCTCCCCTGAGAGCAGTCTCCCTCCCCTGAGAGCAGTCTCCCTCCCCTGAGAGCAGTCTCCTTCCCCTGAGAGCAGTCTCCCTCCCCTGAGAGCTGTCTCCCTCCCCTGAGAGCTGTCTCCCTCCCCTGAGAGCTGTCTCCCTCCCCTGAGAGCAGTCTCCCTCCCCTGAGAGCTGTCTCCCTCCCCTGAGAGCTGTCTCCCTCCCCTGAGAGCTCAGACAGCTTTGGAGAATGCCTCCCCAACACAGAGACTGTGAGCTCAGCTCAATAGCAAAGCACCACAACACAACACACCACAATACACCATAACACAGCACAACACGGCACAACACAACACGGCACAACACAACACACCACAATACACCACAACACACCACAACACAGCACAACACAACACAACACACCACAATACACCACAACACAACACAACACACCACAACACAGCACAACACAACACACTACAACACACTACAACACAACACAACACACCACACTACAGGAGGTTGTACATTGTTTCCCTTTTTTTAAATGTATCTTTATTGTATTTTATCTTTACTTTTGACAGTTTTCCCCTGCTTTTATACTCATTCTATGCTTGTATATGTTTTTATATATGTTTTTATATTCACTTTATGTTCTTATTCCTGTTGTAAAGCACTTTGAGCTGCATTTCTTGTATGAAAGGTGCTATATAAATAAAGCTTTACTTACTTACTTACTTACTTACTTACAACACAACACACCACAGAACAACACAACACAACACAGCACTAGACAACACACTAACTAACTGACTAACTGTAAACTGACTAACTTGAGTCAAACTGGAAAAAGGGACGTCCTCATTCTGGCAGGTAGAAAGTCAAACTGTAAAGAGCCAGACAGAACTCAGACAGAACTCAGACTGGTAGAAGCGACAGGACAAAGACAGCGTCTCTGGGCACCTACAGGCTTAACGGGACCGCCCTGGAGGAGAAGGAAATCTTCCCCTCTCACACTGTGATCGACAAGTGGTTGAGAGAGAGAGAGAGAGAGAGAGAGAGAGAGAGAGAGAGAGAGAGAGAGAGAGATTCCTCCTTTCCAAAAATCGTCCCCTATAAAATATACATGACAGTTAAGCGGCTTACTTTCCGAAAAATGTCAAATTTCTGCCTGAGAGAGAGAGAGAGAGCGAGGCAGACAGAGAGAGAGAGAGAGAGGGAGGCAGACAGAGAGAGAGAGAGACAGAGAGAGAGAGAGATTTAAAATATTTCTTTATTCACCTTTCAGAAAAATACAAGCTAATTCACTTGTTTCATAATAGAATACAAAAGAACAACAAAAAGAAACACAAATTACAAACATTAAAAACAAGAAAAACTAACAAATGTAAGTACAAGCAACTCTTCTTCAACCAAGCACGAAACCTAGCCAATACCCCATAAAAGCATCTATATTATCTGTCAGTTGATAGTACACAAATTCCAGCCTGAGACGTGCTGCCAGCAAACCACTCATCACCAGGACTGGGTCAAACTGACCCCTGACCTTGTATACCGTTTTTTCTTGTTTTCCAGATAAACAGTTTGGCCACTCCTGATAAAAAAGAATTACGGTAAGTAAAACATGTACAGACCTTTTAGCAGCTGAGTAACGTGGACCATAAATAAAAAGCTTGTCCCCCAAACCCTGAAACCACTCCTCTAGCTGTCTAAAAAGGCCCTTAAGTCTGAGACACAGAATAAAAAGGTGCTGTAAGGACTCCCCCCCTGAACAAAAAGGGCAGCCCTCCCCTTACACTGGGATCCAGGTGCACCAGATGTCTATTTGTGGCTATGGCCCCATGCCCAATCCTCTGGAGGTCACCTGTCCGTTTCTCAATAGGGGGGCTTGTACAGCAGCCTTTGGGGGAAGAGTCTGGATAAAAAAAAACTCAGTCCACCTCGATGCTAGTTATTGTTCATTTGCTCATTGTTTGTTTCTTTGTTGGTCTTGGTAGGTTTCATTGTTAATTTTTGTAATAAAATATTTTGTGCAAATTCTGGTTGTGCGCCGACCATCAAGTGTAATTTTTGTTGACGATGAATAGGGCGTCATCAATGTGCTCATCAATGCACAGATGGGGCTTGGCCCCAAATGCGTCGTGCGAGTGTGGCGCAGAGGACCAAACCGCAGACCATATTATCCTGGACTGCCCGGTGTACCACCCACCCAACGGGATGCATGGTCTGTCGGTACTAGATGACGAGACGATGACGTGGCTTCTGGAGGGGTGTCCAGAAATATAGCCCGGGTGAGCCCCTCAACCAGGTCTCGGGGTGGTAAAAGGGTAGCCCCTCGGCCCCGAGCCTGGTGGAGTGGAGAGGAAAACAACAACCCATACGCCGAAGAAGAAGAAGAAGAAGAAGAGGGGGCAGGTAATTATAATATTTTTCTTCTTCCTG
>NW_027662432.1:30000-35000 GCF_963989245.1 Nansenia antarctica | reverse complement strand
CTCTCACCCACTGTCCCTTCCCTCACCCCCCCAGTGCCTCCCTCCTCTCCCCTCCCCTCCCCTCTCTCACCCACTGTCCCTTCCCTCATGCCCCAGTGCCTCCCTCACCTCCCCTCCCCTCCCTCCTCTCTCACCAGGCTGACAGAGACTTCGAGGCGGTGAGCAAGTCTAGGGGTGGGGGGTTAATGTTCTTTGTTAACGTGCGCTGGAGTTCCGAGGTGACAGTGCTCCACAAACACTGTTCCACGGCTATAGAATCGCTATTCATCCTCTGCCGTCCTTTTTATTCACCCCGTGAGTTCAGCTCATTCATTCTCGCGTGTGTCTACATTCCACCTGATGCGGACGTCACCGCAGCATTAGACACACTGGCAGAGCAATTGATGAGTGTGGAACGTAATTACCCGGACAGTTTTGTTGTTGTTTTGGGGGATTTTAACCAGGCTAATCTTAGCCGGGCGCTCCCCAAATACAGGCAGCAAGTCACGTGTCCCACCAGGGGGGTGAACACTCTGGACCATTGCTACTGTACAGCTCGTCAAGCCTACCATTCTGTCCCCCGTGCTGCACTGGGCTACAGTGACCACATCCTCATACACCTGATCCCTCGCTACAGGCAGAGGTTAAAACTGTCTAAACCTGTTGTACGGCGATTCAGGGTGTGGTCCAGTGAGGCATGTGAGCGACTCTGCGCCTGGTTGGAGAGTGCAGGCTGTGACCAGGACTTGGTGGAGTGGGCGGGGCCAGAGGCTGGTAACAATCTGGATGTATACACAGACACTGTTACATCATTTATCAGCCTTGGCGAGGAGGTGTGTGTCCCCCTCCGCTCCAGGAAGTCCTTCAACAACGACAAGCCCTGGTTTTCATCCCAACTCAGGCGTCTGAGGTCAGAGAAGGAGGTGGCTAGGCGCAGTGGGGACGTGGACCGGGTCAAGCAGGCCAAGTACAGGTTCGCCAAAGCGGTGAAGGAGGCGAAGCATCGCTTTTCGGAGAAGCTGCAGAAACAGCTCTCTGAGGGGGATTCCGCCTCCGTCTGGAAAGGCCTAAAGACCATCACCAACTACAAACCCAGGTCCCCGCTGATGTCCGACAACCTCCCCCTCGCTAACGAGCTGAACGAGTTCTATTGTAGGTTTGAGAAAGAGAGGTTCCCGCCCACCCCCGCCCTCTCCCTCCACACCCCCCGGCTACAACCACCACCCCCGTCCCCCAGGGGGGCCAATGTCCCTCCTGCTACCCCCACCCTCCCCCCTCCCCCCCCCCCTCCCTCCCCCCTCCTCACCCGCCCCGCCCACCCCCACCCCCCCTTCCCCACCCCCTCTCTCTGTCACAGTGCGAGAGGTAAACAGACTGTTTAAGAGGCAGAATCCCCGGAAGGCAGCTGGTCCGGATTCCGTCTCTCCCTCTGTCTTGAAGCACTGCGCCGACCAGCTGGCCCCGGTGTTCACCAACATCTTCAACGCCTCGCTGGAGCTGTGTCACGTCCCAGCGTGCTTCAAGGCATCAACCATCATCCCCGTCCCCAAGAAGGCCAAGGTCACAGGCCTCAACGACTACAGACCCGTCGCTCTGACCTCCGTCGTCATGAAGGTCCTGGAGCGCCTTGTCCTGGCCTACCTGAAGCTCATCACGGATCCTGTGCTGGACCCCCTGCAGTTCGCGTACAGAGCCAATAGATCCACGGAGGACGCCGTGAACATGGCTCTGCACTACGTACTAGAACACCTAGACACTGCAGGCAACTACGCCAGGATCCTGTTCGTGGACTTCAGCTCGGCCTTCAACACGATCCTCCCACACATCCTGGAGCACCAGCTATCCCTGCTGCAGGTGCCGGTCTCCACCTGCAGGTGGATCACGGACTTCCTGACTGACAGGTCTCAGCGGGTGAAGCTGGGGAAGAGCATTTCCAGCTCCAGGACCACCAGCACGGGCTCCCCGCAGGGCTGCGTCCTGTCTCCAGCACTATTCTCCCTCTACACCAACAGCTGTGTCTCCCGCCACCCCTCGGTCAAGCTCCTGAAGTTTGCAGACGACACCACCCTGGTGGGCCTCATCTCCGGGGGGGACGAATCTGCCTACAGGGGTGAGATCGAGGGGCTGCAGAGATGGTGCAGCTTAAACAATCTGGAGCTAAATGCTCTAAAAACAGTGGAGATGGTGGTGGACTTCCGAAGGAAAGCAGCCCTGCCCCCTCCCATCACGCTGGGAGGTACCCCGGTGGCCTCCGTGGAGTCATGCCGCTTTCTAGGCATGACCATCTCCCGGGACCTAAAGTGGGAGCAGAACACCGAGGTCCTCACAAAGAAGGCCCAGAAGAGGATGTTCTTCCTCCGGCAGCTGAGGAAACTCAGGCTGCCGAGGTCCATGATGGTCCAGTTCTACACGGCCATCATAGAATCCATCCTCACCCACTCCATCATCACCTGGTTCCCTGCTGCAACGACCAAGGACAAGGCCAAGTTGCAGCGGGTGCGACGTTCAGCAGAGAGGGTGATCGGCTGTCCCTTGCCCTCCCTCAACTCCCTGCATGACACCAGGGCTCTGAGGAGGGCAAGGAAGATCATGGCTGACCCCTTCCACCCCGGCCACGGCCTCCTCACCCTGCTTCCCTCTGGAAGAAGGTTGCGGCTGCCTAAGGCACTTAAGGCCCGCCACAGGCTCAGCTTCTACCCCTCAGCCGCCAGGCTGTTAAATGACTCTGGCTTCCCCCCCCCCCCCCGCCCCCAAGTCTGCCCAGGACTGAACTGGACTCACTGTAAAAAACTCTGCACTGCACTTTACTTTATACCGCACTATCCAATGCACTGTTGTCTGTCCTGTGTTGTTGTTGTGTTGTCCTGTTTTTTGATATGTGAAAAAAGTATAAACGCACTTGCTGTGGTGACGAAGCAAATTCCTATATGTGTAACGCATAGTGGCAATAAACGTTATCTCAATCTCAATCTCAATCTCAATCTCACCCACTGTCCCTTCCCTCATGCCCCAGTGCCTCCCTCACCTCCCCTCTTGTACGCATGTCCTCGCCTACGACCCCTCTCTCCCTCCCATCCTCCCTCCCAACCACCGCCCGCCCTCCCTTCGTCACTCCTTTTCCTCTTCCTTGCAGACGACATTGTCTATGGCACAGCTTGTTTGTTTGACTATACCGTAATCTGTCAATTCAATCTGAAACGTCTGAAAAAGGACAGTTCTCATATTCCTGCTCCCTATCTATCTCTACCACCTCAACAGGGAAACCAGGCTTAGCTCTCTCTCTCTCTCTCTCCCTCCCTCTCCCATCTCTCTCTCCCATCTCCCTCTCTCTTTCTATCTCTAACATCCTACTGGAAGCAGTTCTGTTGACTGTGGACAGTAAATTATCTTCCTCCCAGGGGAGCCCCTCTCCAGACCGTGTGAATGGAGAGGAGAGAAGGTGAAACAACATGATAGGTGAACAACTAGAAATGGCTACGGACTCAAAATACATCCTTTATCTGACCATGCATGGCGTTAGACCAGGGCTCCCGTGGCGTGCTGGGGGAGGGGAGGGAGGGCACAGCAGTATGGCAGCTTCTAGAAGGGTCGGAGGAAGGATGAGGTTGCGATGGAGGTTGTGATGGAGGTTGGGTTAGATTACATTCAACTTTACTGTCATCGCGTCGAGTACTATACAACGAAATGCAGTTTAGCATCCAACCAATAGTGCAAATAGTGATATAAGGGCATGATATAAATAGAACATGAAAGGTTGTAAGGTTGTGACTATGTAATATACAGAGGTAGTGTTGTAAACATCAGTTTAGAGGTATATACAGTTATGGGCTATATACAGTTATGGGCTATATACAGTTATGGGCTATATACAGTTATGGGCTATATACAGTTATGGGCTGTATACAGTTATGAGCTGTATGTACAGTATCTAATGTGCAGGAGTATAAAAGAAGCTATATAAGGAGACATGTGCAATTGGATGCTGCAAGATGGAGGTTGTGAGGTTGTGATGGAGGTTGTGAGGTTGTGAGGTTGTGAGGTTGTGATGGAGGTGGTGAGGTTGTGTTGGAGGTTGTGTTTCCACCAGGCTAGCATGTTAGCATGTATTAGCTATATGATTATCTCCAGGCGGTGTGTGTCAGCCAGGCGCTTACACGTTCTTCCTGTCAGCATCCTCAGGCCTCACTGTCGCTAAGCGTAGCTAAACTAAGCTGCCTGGTCCCATTGGGTAACATTAGGAACACTTGTCATGTAATTGGCGGGGGCTGAGGGACTGCTGCGGGGGGGGGGGGGGGTTGTACGGGGGCGACTGGAGCTGCCTCAAAATAATGATGTCAGGGTGTAAACCGGTCCCACAGTCGGACCTGCAGAGTACCTGGCCAGTGGCCACTGTTGTGGAGGGACAGCAGAACAGCAGTTGTCTTAGTTTCAGTCATTACAGGGAAGCAGACGAGCGTACAGCCCAATCCTCTAGTGACAGACGAACGCAGCAGAGAAGAACAAGAGCTCAGCACGGCTGCTCTGCTGCCTGGCTGGCTGGCTGGCTGGCTGCCTGGCTGGCTGGCTGTTCTACTGCTTGTCTGGGAGGCTGTGTGTTTCTTTACAGCTGAGGGGAAAGTTTACATCTGGGGAAGCAAGACACGCTCGGCTAAACCACTTTCCCTTTAACACCACAACTACAGAGATATACCACAGGGGGTAGAGGGGAGAAAGAGAGAGAGAGAGAGAGACAGACAGACAGACAGAGACATATGAGAGAGAGAGAGAGACATACGAGAGAGAGAGAGAGAGAGAGAGAGAGAGAGAGAGAGAGAGAGAGAGAGAGAGACATACGAGAGAGAGTCACTTAGTCTTTGGTGTTTAGATTTAGTCACTTAGTCTTTGGTGTTTAGATGAAGATGCACACCAGTTCTAGTCACACCAAGTGACCTCCATTTTTCTTAGTTCCAGTCCAGTTCCAGTTGTTGAAAACTGAAAATATTCCAGTGCAATTTCAGTCCAAAAAAACCCCCAACACATTT
>NW_027662432.1:22500-25000 GCF_963989245.1 Nansenia antarctica | reverse complement strand
GTGTGTGGAGAGGGGAGGGAGGGGGGTGTATGTGCTGTGTGTGTGTGTGTGTGTGTGTGTGTATGTGTGTGTGGAGAGGGGAGGGAGGGGGGTGTATGTGCTGTGTGTGTGTGTGTGTGTGTGTGTGTGTGTGTGTGTGTGTGTGTGTGTGGAGAGGGGAGGGAGGGGGGTGTGTGTGTGCTGTGCTATGCTGTGCTACAAGCCTGCTAAGTGTGTTAGCCGAAAAAAAAACATAATGCAATAAACCCCAGCCATGCATAATGGATGGATCCCAGGCCTGCCTCCCCATCATGGGATCCCAGAATTAGGGAGCAGGGATTAGGAGGGGCTCCACAGGCACGGATGCCAACGACACCAACCTCCCATACCGCCAAACACCCCTCCTCCATCCTCTTCCTCTCTCTTTCGGTCACTCTCTCGCTCTTTCTCTCCCTCTCTCTCTCTCTTTCTCTCTCTCTCTCTCGGTCATGTGTGTGTGTGTGTGTGTGTGTGTGTGTGTCTTCACACATGCATGCAGAGAGAGAGACAAGTGTAACCAGCACTCCCCAGGTCCCACTGTCTGAGGAGCGTCGCGTGACAAACTCATTTAGTCGCCTCGTCATCACCGAAAGGCCTTGGTGTCGATGAGACACACACTCTTTTGAGTCTGATCATTTGGTCTGCATGTCGGCAACCAATCGAAATGTTTTGACTTTTCTTTTGAAACACGGAACTACGTTTCAACGTTGTTGAGAATCACAACACAAACTCGCTAGTCAAGCTAGAATACTGCAACGAAATGGATTGGGTGAGTAATCCCCCACTGCTACCTAGTTAACTAGAACACTACTTTACATTGTTAGCAGGCTCACTAAACAAGCTGTGTTAGTTGACTAGCGATGGGTCGTTGCTTTTCAACAACGTGGAAAACGAAAGAAAAGTCTTATCATTACATCGGATCCCGACACGAGGACCAAAGCATTAGAACGTGTCACACTTAGCCGTCTCACCCCCGAGAGGCCTTGGTGTCGATGAGACACAGACTCATCTCACACCCGGGAACGGGGAGAGGACGGAGGCCTAACGACAATGCAGACATGACTGAGGACCTCGGCTGAAGAGAGGAGCGTTCGGAAACGACCATCCTAACTTCTCCCAATCAGTATGCAGTAAACAGGAGGACAGGACCTCCATCACAGGGATCCGTTTGTCTCTCTGGCGTGGTGCCAGGTAAATATGGCAACCTTGGTATGTGTGTCTGTGTGTGTGTGTGTGTGTGTGTGTGTGTGTGTATGTGGAGAGTGCATGCTTGTATGCCAACCCATCCAGTTAGGTTCATAGCGTGCCTAATAGAAATGTTCATTAGCCAACCGAAACCGTAGACTCAGTTACCACAGTAACCAATCCCCAATACACCCCATATGAGTCAGATGCTGTATGATAGTGTGTGTATGACAGTGTGTGTGTGTGTGTGTGTGTGTGTGTGTATGATAGTGTGTGTGTGTGTGTGTGTATGATAGTGTGTGTGTTTATATGACAGTGTGTGTGTGTGTGTATGACAGTGTGTGTTTGATATTGTGTGTTTGATAGTGTGTGTATGATAGTGTGTGTGTGTGTATGATGGAGTGTGTATGACAGTGTGTGTTTGATAATGTGTGTGTGTGTGTGTATATGACAGTGTGTGTATGACAGTGTGTGTATGACAGTGTGTGTATGACAGTGTGTGTATGACAGTGTGTGTATGATAATGTGTGTGTGTGTGTGTGTGTGTGTATGACAGTGTGTGTATGACAGTGTGTGTATGTCTGGAACGAGAGTTGTGTACACAGACGCACTATTGGCGCTTTTCCATTGACCAGACCGGTACGGCACGCATTTGTATCCTACAGAAACACTTCTCCATTATACATAACAGGCCTGGAGCGACCCAGGACAGTAGGAGGAGTTAAGTGTCATAAGAGCACTTCACTTTAATAAGTGCTGCTATACAGCTCAATGGGGGGAAATGCAATAAGAATTATGTCAAAATGCAGCACTATCATGCACAGATCAGCCTTAAAACATGTAACGTTAGATATATAACGTTAGACAGGGAGTGATGTATTTCTACGGAAAGGCTGTGCTTGACGCTCCCATTGGACTGACGCCGGGGCTCATACAATCTCTGCGTTTGTTATAGATATGAGTGCTCAGGTGTCTTGCTGCTAGTCAAATATATTTATTTATACAGCATATGGATGTTACATGCCTGTTACTTGCCGCTTTCAGTTCTAGTAGATCTAGTAGTTCTGGTAGATCGCTCAACCAATCGCCGACATGTGTGAAAGGGAGCAACACGGAAATCTACCATAATAGAGATTTTGTTGTTATGCTTGTTGTAAATAAAAGTTATATGATGCATTGAAATGACATTAAACTAAGATAATGATAAAGATAAAGATGGTTGTCATCATTTTTCAAATCTTTATTAATAAGTCATTCCCGAAAAAGTAAATGACATTTTCCGAGAGCGAAATCTGTT
>NW_027662432.1:15000-17500 GCF_963989245.1 Nansenia antarctica | reverse complement strand
CATAACACCTTTGGCCCAGCCCTTTAGTCCTCCAGGCTCCAATCAGCCCAGGCGTTACTGCCGTGTGCCAACTCACATATACCTCACGCTGAGGGTGTCGGAGTTTAGAGGCGAGCCCAGGAGCTCGACAGAGGAAGAGGGGAGGAGGAGGAGGACGATGACAACGAGGACAAGGCCGTGGTTTTTCCTCCTCCAGTTAAATAGAGGAATATTAGCTCCTAGCTCAGCAGAAGGACTTGAAAAGAAGAAGAAGAAAAAAAACGTATGATGAATATGTATGAGGAGATTTAGAAGGAAGGTGACCTTTACCAGTTGGCTGAGGTCATAACTGTAGAGTGGTACTGGCCTACGAAGGGCTATGGAGAGCTTTGGGAGAGGGTTTAGGGAGGGTTAGGGGAGGGCTGGGGGAGGGTTAGGGGAGGGTTAGGGGAGGGCTTGGGAGAGGGTTAGGGAGGGTTAGGGGAGGGCTGGGGGAGGGTTAGGGAGGGCTAGGGGAGGGCTGGGGGAGGGTTAGGGGAGGGCTTGGGAGAGGGTTAGGGAGGGTTAGGGGAGGGCTGGGGGAGGGTTAGGGAGGGCTTGGGAGAGGGTTAGGGGAGGGGTTTAGTTTAGTTAAGTTGATTTAGTTTAGAGAAGGACAGTGTGCACATTTCATTGTCTGGAGGAAACGAGAAGATGGGTGCATCAGATTTAGCAAGAAGCTCATTTCCATCTGTCGTGGGTTAGGGAGGGCTGGGGAGGGTTAGGGAGGAGTGGGGAGGGTTAGGGAGGGCTGGGGAGGGTTAGGGAGGGCTGGGGAGGGGTGGAGAGGGTTAGGGGGGGCGGGGAGGGTTATACTCTAGACGACACATTCCTCTCCCAGAGCAAAATACACATATCTCCACACACACACACACACACACACACACACACACACACACAAATAATCGAATCAAGTCTTAGATCGATATTCATCCTCCGGCACATTTCATTTTCAAATAGTAGAAGACCGGACATTGTGTGGCTTAGAGAAGCCAATCACAGGGGCTGTTACTCAGAGCGCACGCCATTCTCCTCTGCACCCCAGTACATTGAGTTCACACTCCATTACACTCGTCTATTTGGGAATACTGACAGGACCTGTGATTCACTCTAAAAGAATCCCTGTACCCACTGTCGTTCGAACATACAAACAACCCAAACGCTGTGAATGTGAAGAGGTTCTCTCTCCGTGAAGCCTAGGTAGCGTAGGTTCGACTGCCGACCTTGTCGATCCAAAAACGACACAAAACAAACCTCTCAGAGCGAGTGACAGAGCTAGAAGAAGCTGGCGAAGTGGAACGTCACTCGAGGGCATCACTTCCCAAAGAAGCAGCGTGCGACGCTGTAACACTGACATGACAATGCAGATATCCGGCTGTGTCAATTTGATCCCACTGTAATACCATAAGATAGTGTTCATTATTTCTCTTTCCCCATCGTCCTAGAAACTGCAGCAGCATAAAAGACAGGTGAGATTTACAAATCGTGACGTTAGAATGATAAGGTTCTATCTCCGTTTAGGGCAGTTCAGAGATATTGAGCTTCAAAGTTGTTACATTCCATTATGTTTTGTGAGATGGAACCTTTGTATTTTATTAATTACTAACTAAGAAATGTCAACATTTAAAAAAAATAACACCACACAGGCATTAATAAAGACCTAATGGATCAGATTATGTAAAAAACTCAATTTTGACAAAAATTGAGATAGAACCTTATAATTCTAACGTCACAAAATTTTGTTTTCAGCTTTATTAGAGGGTCACGTTAGCTACGTTACTTGTACCAGTACATGCCTTGAATATCAGATGAAAATATTCGGCCACACTCCAAAAATAGCTAACATAGCTTTTATTTACTCGTCTCCTATGGAGCTTCTGATCCGAACGTGCTACGTCTGTCCCCAGACTACTCCATTGTCATGGTCTTCTTTGATTGTGAAGCAATCCCTTTACCAGCGTATAAAGCTGCACCACCACCCTACTGCACAATATGTCTCTTTAACATGACTCTGTCACTGCCTAAAGACTCATTCTAAATATATCTCTATGGCGTGAACGGAATATACCATAACTAGGTAGGGAGGGGAGAGAGGGGTCCATCCTTCATGCTGAATGTTAACTAATGGAACAGTCGGTAAAGGGAAGGAATGACATTTGAAGGCACTTATTCCATATTACACCTTATTCCCAACGGAAAACGACAGTTGTTTGCCGATGCAGGAGGAATAGCCGCTGGGAGAGGAATATTAGGTTTGCAAGCAGAAAACATTTTGTTCCATTTGTGTAGATGTCATGGGTAAATGCCACCATAGCAAGCAAATAGATCTGTACAGATTTGATCAACAAATACTGACAGGAGGAATATTTAAAAAGCGACTGAGGGAGAGAAGGGCAGATTTTCGTGATAGAAGATGCAGCCTGGCATTTATCAGACCTGTAGACTGCAGTGACAGTTTGTATATTTTGAAGCTAATACTGCA
>NW_027662432.1:5000-12500 GCF_963989245.1 Nansenia antarctica | reverse complement strand
GAGAGGAGAGGGAGAGGAGAGAGAGAGAGAGAGACAGTACAGCCACAGATAACTAGTTGTGTACGGTTTCCCTGTGGTACTTGAGCGCAGACAGCCGGAGGTCTCTCCAGGGACACACATTCACACTAGAATGCCAATGGAGCACACATACACACAAACACACACACACACACACTCTCACACACTCTCACACACACACACACACGCACACACACACACACACAAGCACACATACACACACACACACGCACACACACACACACACACACACACACACACAGTGGGCAGCCGCAGGGGAACCGTTCTCTGCCATCAAAGCTTCCTTCATATTCATACCAGAAACTAGCAAAATGTCTTGTGAATGCAAATACGATTGTAAAAAGGTGTTGTAAATGCTGCTCTGAATGTTTCCTTTTGTTGTTCTGTGGGACAGACAGACACTCTTCAGGACCGCACCTGAACAGACACTTTTCCTAAATTGACACATCACACACACAGACACAACACACACTCTCTCCTCTCCATTATTACAGCCTACACGTCCCTCTCTGTTCCACTCTCTCATTTCACCTAGCTCTCTCCTTCCAATTGCCTCTCTCTCTCTCTCTCTTTCTCTCTCTCTCACACACACACACACACGAATACAATCAATGTGAAGGCAGAATGTTCTAGTCGTGCCTCTGCATCAGAGGGACCTGTTCTGACTGCTGATTGGAGCAGAGGCAGGAAGAGATCCACGTTGCGTGTGTGTTACAGAACGTGACCGCTTACCTACTGTAGCTTACACCTGATCCCTGGGCATGGAGGAGGGGAGGTGTGTGTGTGTGTGTGTGTGAGCGTGTGTGTGTGTGTGTGAATGTCATCTATCTCCCTTTCTCTTTCTCTTTCTCTCTCTCTCTCTCTCTCTCTCTCTCTCTACCTCTACCTCCCTCTATCTTTCTCTCTCTCTCTACCTCTCTCTACTCCGCCACTCTCTCATTCCCTATATCTCTCCTTCTCACTGGCACTCTCTCTCTCTCTCTCTATACTCCACTCTCTCATTTCCCCAACCTCTCTCCCTCTCTCTTCGTTATCTCCCTCTCCCTCCTCATCCCTCTCTGAGCCACGGCCCGTGACATTACCTCATGCTAGAGGCTGTCTCCCCCTGGAGGGGGGTGTGTGTGTGTGTGTGTGTGTGTGTGTGTGTGTGCGTGTGTGTGTGTGTATATGGTGCTCCATGGTGCCTGTCTGATTCCAGTTTGCCCTTTATCAACAATGCACCACTCCATTACCTACGGCCTCCCCCATGCAGAGGAGCTGAAACAGGTCTGAACGGACAGGGAGGAGGATAGAGAGGAGGAGAGGGAGGAGGACAGGGAGGAGGAGGAGAGGGAGGAGGAGAGGGAGGAGGAGAGAGAGGAGGAGAGGGAGGAGGACAGAGAGGAGGAGAGGGAGGAGGAGACAGACGAGGAGAGGGAGGCTACGATGAACACAGACACGAGGCTAAGGGAAACGCATCTCAGAGCGTGCCTGGGTCCGGGGTGAGGGGGAATCCACATGCCTCTATTAGACCCTGGATCACTGGAGGGGGACGTGGACCTACAGGCTGAAGGTCAGCGAGCAGATGTGGCTCAGGGCAAGGGGAACCTTCCCTCTCTGAACCCTCCTCTCCCATCCAAGCTCACTGACAGAGTGAGGCTGTGATAATGGCTTCTCAACGACCCCCCCCCCAGGGCACCTTCAGACGCATTTAAGTAGATATGAAGTGTTAGTGGTTCAACAGATCAAGAGCGGTGTGGCTCAGATAATTTCAGGTCAGAAGAGACACACAGCGTCATCGGGGGGCTGTATTTATTTATTTTTGTACTTTGTTTATTGGATTTTATGTGTGTATGTGTGTGTGTGTTTGTGAATGTCATCTATCTCTCTACCTCCCTCTATCTCCCTTTCTCTCTCTCTCTCTACCTCCCTGTATTTATTTATTTTTTACTTTGTTTATTGGATTTTGTGTGTGTGTGTGTGTGTGTGTGTGTGTATGTGTGTGTGTTTTTCGAGAGCAAATGATAACATTAGCTGAGTTGGTAGTGACATCCTAATCTACACAGTGTGTAATTGATTCCTATGCAAATCAGAGACCCTATAAAAACTAAGATACACATGCCAAAATTACATTATAACTATTATCATTGCATTAAGATGGACTCAATTCAACTTCATAGCAAATGGTATGAATACTTATGCACATGAGGTATTTCTGTGTTTCAATTTTAAAGCTAGTTTTCACTCTGTCATTATGGGGTATTGTGTGTGGATTGATGACCATTTTTTTATTTGATTATTTAATCAATTTTAAATTGAGTCTATCTTCTTATTCCAGATGATCAGGCTACCTACTTTACGAAAGAAGATCTGAGGGGAGGAGAAGTGGAATGTACTGGAACAAATGGAGAACCGTGGCAGAATATTCATTCGAACACAATTGACCCGAGCAGCTAAGAATAGATGCTCACACAGACTAGTGTTCACAATCTTCTCCGACTCAAGTCAACAAGGGGGCAAAGTTAGCTCTGTAGAGCTGTTGTGTGGATTTGTGTGTAACTTGAACTCCAAGAAATGTCATATAATGAAGAATATGCTATGTTGGGCAATTTTAAAGGGGTAGGTTGTGTAGGGGATAGTTCTTAGCAGCTGTATTATAAAGAAAAATCTCACTTTTGTTTAAGTTAAATTTGTATTCAGATATTTGACCGATTGAAGAGTAGCCACGGCAACAGGGACAGAGATAGGCAGGCTGGAAACATACAAAAGACGTCATAAAGGGAGACCTTCAACTCTAAATTATTTCTAAGTACGCCTGTAATAAGGGGGTTAGTTTGAAGCGCTACCGCAAGGGGTTCAATGGCAATCGAAAATAATTATTGTCTCGACGGACTGCCTTGTCTTGTAGAGGCGAAAGTCTAATAAAGTATTATTAATCCTGACGGAGGCGGAGAGGTATAGAGCAGCTTAGTCCAAGAAATAAAACTTTTCCCATAACCAAATCTCTCGAAAGTATCAAAAAGCAGGTAACTCTGCTCCACTCTATGAAGTGCCTTCTCAGCATCTAAAGCTATCAAAGCCTCCTGGGTATTAGAGGTGAGGACATTGTAGACTGTATTAAACAGGCTGTCTGAGGTTGGAGAAGGAATGGCTATTTAGAATAAACCCTGTTTGGTCCCAGGAGATAATGGATGGACGGGAGAATGAATTCCAGAAGTAGCGCCAACAGTTTTGCTAGAAATTTAAAGTCGACGTTCGATAAACCAATTGGACGCTAGGTCGCAGGCCAAGGGAACTTTGCCTTTTTTCAAGAGGAGGGAAATGGAGGCTTGAGTTAGAGTTTGCGGAATCCAACCACAATTAAATTATTCCTTAAACATGTCTATTAATAGAGGGGTTAGCTTGAGCCAATTAAAACAAACTCAGAAGTGTAGCCAGTTACATCCACTACTATTTGGCCGATGAAAAACTATAATCATTCGAGCTCGGTCATAACACAGGTTTATATTAGGATTGTTGATCACGTGACAACGTACAACGTGTTTGCAGGTGCAGACAGCTGTCTTGCTAGCGGAGAGGAGAGCGGGCTACTGTGCAGCTTTACAAACAAAGAGAGAGCAACGACTTCGATAATTTAAATTATTCCAGGCCTCGGCAGAGCGTTTTCCTATAGTAGGATTCCTACTGCTGTAGGATGCGTTTGATTCCAACCGGCACAAAGCTCCCTGCTCCTCCTTGGCAGAAGCCTACGCTTTTCCAGCGTGTATCACAGAAACCTCTATGGAAAATAATTTGCATAGTATAGCATGTACTGCTTTATGTTTAGTTATGCTGTATGTGTGTGTGTGTATGCGTGTGTGTGTGTGTGTGTGTGTGTGTGTGTGTGTGTGTGTGCGTGAGTGTGTGTGTGTGCGCTCTGTCCCTCTCTCCATTTCTCTTTACATCCCTCTCCCCTCAATTTCTCCATCCCTCTCTCCGTCACTCTCTCCTACATCCCTCCATCCCTCTCTCTGTCACTCTCTCCATCACTCTCTCCTCCATCCCTCTCTCCATTCCTCTCCCTCTCTTCATCCCTCACTTTCTCCATCCTTATCTCCTCCATCCCACCACCCCTCTCTCCTCCATGCCTCCATTCCTGTCTCCACCTCTCCCCCCCCTGCCAGGTTGTCTAGCAGGACTAACCCTGACCATCTGGAGGGACTTTGGAGAGAGACAGGGAGCATGTGGATTCACACACCATCGCCATGGTGTCAAGCTCACCACACAGAACCACGTCAGTATTGTCCCCCGAGCTGCTGGAGACAGACAATACTTTTTTTTCTCGTTTTTCCTAGAACCTTCTCTAAGGGGTTCTTCAATTCCAGAATGGGGAATCATTTGGTCACGGATGAGGGATGTGGAAAAAAGACTGGGGAGTGGAGAGAAGTCAAGCGAGCATTAAAAAGGCAAGGAGTTAAAAGCGGAGTGCGCTTCAGTCGCTGTTTCAGAAGCGCCGGCGTGCGTCTCGTTTCATTTGGAGAGAGACGGGAGATGACTGTCGACGTGTTGGCGTAAAGAAACAAAAATAAAGTTGTGTGCCCGCCTCTGATTCCTTATGAAACATAAATGAACGAAGAGAAGACGAACAGAAGAGCTTGCCTTCTCCTCCATTTGTTTTCTTCTTCTTCGTCTTCTTCTTCTCCGAGTCAAAATCCTTCCAGTAGTTACAGTTAACTTTAAAGTAGGTCATGTTTTTTTTAGGAGAACAACAACTTCAACAACAGCGACGGATTGCGTATTGATTGTGAACTTCCTGTCCGTGTCACGTGACGTCGAGTGGTCAGGAACGGTTCGGGAACGGAAAGCCAGGGCGTGTCTATCAGAGTGACTCAACAAACTGCAGAAGCGCAAACGGATGAGACGGGAGCTTCCCTCAATAACACAGATTTGGAATGTGTCTGTGTGTGTGTGTGTGTGTGTGTGTGTGTGTGTGTGTGTGTGTGTGTGTCTGTGTGTGTGTGTGTGTGTGTGTGTGTCTGTGTGTGTGTGTGTGTGTGTGTGTGTGTGTGTGTGTGTGTGTGTGTGTGTGTGTGTATGCCTGTGTACATGTGCGCATGTGCTTTGTGTGTGTACATGCGTGTGTATGAAACACAACAAGGCCCTCAGGCGTAGACGGAGCCTTCTCAGAGACACCGTGGGGACAGCTCTGTTATTGGCTGTGCTGCGAGGAGAGCTTCTACACGGCTTTACGACTCTCTGAACCCGGGTCTAATACCTTCGTGACAGATCGCAGCAATTACAGCCACATCTAACCTGTGTGTGCCAATAGTGACTCCTGCCCCCTCCACTGACTCCACAGTCAGGCTCTGGGTCCTTGGTGCCTCGTCGGGTAGAGCCTGGCGCTAAGCAACGCTAAGGTTGTATGTTATATCCTGCTTATTTTTATAGCTTATTTTATCGTTGCTATTATTGACTTGTTGATTTGTTATTTTTATATCCTGCCTACTTTATTATTGTTTTTGGATTCTACTGCCATGCCAATGTCGATGACCCCGAACCCAATCATTTTACTCTGTGTACCTGCACATTGATGTAATAAAAGCAATTCTGATTCTGATTCTGATTCTCTGTTTGATTTCCCGAATAAGAGCATTTATGTGACGGCAAAATATTGCAATGCAATGTTTTGTGAGCCTGCTAACAATGTAAAGTAGTGTTATAGTTAACTTGGTAGCAGTGGGGATTACTCACCGAATCCATTGCATTGCAATATTTTGGCTTGACTATCGAGTGTGTCATTAATTTTCAACAATGTTGAGATTTATTGGTTACGGACTTGTTCCCCCTTTCACCAGCTGCAGTCACATATATGCAGAAATATGTACGGACCACATCGCTGTGGTGTACAGTATATGTACTCACTGAACACTTTATTAGGAACACATGTACACCTGTCAACAGTCCAGGCTGATGGAGGTGGTGTAATGGTGTGGGGAAAGTTTTTCTTGGCACACTGCCAATTAATTAATCATTGCTTGAATTCTACAGCATTGTTGAGTATTGTTGCTGACCATGTGCATCCCTTCATGACTACAATGTACCCTAATGGCTACTTCCAGCATGATAATGCACCATGTCACAAAGCAAAAGTCACCTCAAACTGGTTTCATGAACATGACAATCCAATCACCAGATCTGATCACCAGATCTGAATCCAATAGAACACCCTTGGGATGCGGGAGAACAGGAAATTCACAGCTTGGAAATGCACCTGAAACATCTGAAACCTCTGAATCTGAAACTCACCAGAATCTGAAAAAGGAATGTTTTTAACATCTTGTAGAATCGTGTAGAATCTTGTAGAAGCCAAATGGTCCTGTCTACTTTTTTGTGCCTAGGTCTACTTATATTTTATCTTTTAAATGTACTTTTTTCCTCCAGGGAGCCGTATAAAACATCATGGCATAGGGACTGCGGATGAAAACTAGCTTTCGGGCTAACTCTGGCGTATTTACAATTTATTTTTGTTTTATTAATATGCACTGTCCCTTGAATAAATAAATGAATCTGAATGCCATGAAGAATGTAGGTTGTTTTCTTTTAGTAAAGGGAGGCCCTAGTATAGTGTTCCTAACAAAGTGTTCGGTGAGTGTATATATATATATATATATACAGGTCTATATGTATATGTTTTGGGATCTCAGTGCTCCTCTTGCAATAGGGGATGGGTCAGGCTGACCAACAACACATGAGGGTCAAAGGGTACATCAGCCACAGTGACATCATCCATCCTACCCCCTGTCACCCTGAGGGGGTTTCTAGACACTGGACATGTGCTCAGAGGCTCCATATCTACCCAAACGTAAACGACGCCTGATCGGTCACACTAGGGACGTCTTCTAAGAAGCAGCGTAGTGAGGGCTGTGTATGTGTGTGTGTGTGTGTGTGTGTGTGTGTATGTGGGGGGGGGTGATGATGATGATGATGATGATGATGGAGTGTGTTCCTGAAGAGAGAACGCCCTCCCTCGCTCTCTCTTACGCTCGCTGCTATAATCCTTCAAAGTGCAGCTGGAGGCCTCAGCGCTCACTCTTTCCATCTCTCTCTCTCTTTCCATCTCTCTCTCTCTCTCTTTCCATCTCTCTCTCTCTCTCTTTCTATCTCTCTCTCCCAGGGCCGTAGGGACGTTAAAGCTCTGGAACACTGACGTTAGCTCTCCTCTTACATCGGAGGAGGAAGATTCTCTTTACTGACCCCCCCTGGGGGTGGGGAAGGGGGGGGGGGAGAGAGAGAGAGGCAGAGAGAGGGGCAGAGAGAGAGAGAGAAAGCAGTCAAAGAGAGAGAGAGAGAGAGAGAGAGAAAGCAGTCAAAGAGAGAGAGAGAGAGAGAAGCAAAGAGTGAAAGAACCAGAGAGAGAGAGAGAGAGAGAGAAAGCAGTCAGAGAGAGAGAGAGAGAGAGAAAGCAGTCAAAGAGAGAGAGAGAGAGAGAGAGAGAGAAGCAAA
>NW_027662433.1:7500-10089 GCF_963989245.1 Nansenia antarctica | reverse complement strand
AGACAGAGAGAGAGAGAGAATGAGACAGAGAGACAGAGAGAGAGAGAGAGTGAGACAGAGAGACAGAGAGAGAGAGAGTGAGACAGAGAGAGAGAGAGAGAATGGAGGTGTCATCCCTGCATTCTCTCAGCCTGGCCTGGTTCAGCTGACTCCTCCTCAGGGGGATGACCAGGCCTCTTCAACACTTCAGCTGAGTCAGCAGCACAACAACATGGCTGCCTTCTCTCTTTCTCTCTGCTCTTCAAATCAAGTTAAAAACCTGTACTTCCCCAGACGAGAGTGAAAAACAAAAGTCCATTCATCCACTTCCAGAAAGGTGTTGTTTAAACACCAAACACCTAAACCCTTCAGGAGAACTAATTAAACACAATGTTGGAAAGCATTATTTACACCCCCCTCTCCTCCTCCTCCCCCTCCTCCCCCTCCCTCTCCTCCCTCGCCTTCATCCCCCCTTTCCTTAATAAAGGAGATTTAAACACAAACACATCGGTGTAAATGAACTGCAGGTTAACTTCAGAGGGAGAATATCCACTTTTATTATAATATGCCGCATTGTGTGTGGGTGTGTGTGTGTGGGTGGGTGTGTGTTTGTGTGTTTGTGTGTGCATGTGTGCGTGTGTGTGTGTGTGTATGTATGTGTGCGTGCGTGCGTGTGTGTGCGCGCGTGCGTGTGTGTGTGTGTGGGTGTGACGAACACAATAATCTTGGAGTGATTTTCCAGTTGGACGGTGGTGTTTGCAGCAGATGACTGACGGACATGGTGGGGTGGTGTTCAGGTTGTCAGTGTGTCAGCTTGTGTCAGGTTGTGTCAGGCTGTGTCAGGTTGTGTCAGGTTCTGTCAGCTTGTGTCAGGTTGTATGTTAGCGGAGAAGGTTAGCGACCTTCATTAGCAGGCGTGTCATCTGTGGCGTACAGGCGCTTCACAGGACGTAGGTACGAGTCTGCTCTGTGTGTATGTGTTCTGACCTGTCTGGGTGTGTGTGTGTGTGTGTGTTTGTGTACGTGTGTGCCTGCCTGTGTGTGTCCTGACCTGCCTGGGTGTGTGTGTGTGTGTTCCTGCATGTGTGTGTGTGTGTGTGTGTTCCTGCATGTGTGTGTGTGTGTGTGTTCCTGCATGCGTGTGTGTGTGTGTGTGTTCCTGCATGTGTGTGTCTTCATGTGTTCCTGTGTGTGTGTGTCCTGACCTGCATGTGTGTGTGTGTGTGTCTGTGTGTCTGTGTGTCTGTGTGTATGTGTGTCTGTGTGTCTGTGTGTCTGTGTGTATGCGTGTCTGTGTGTCTGTGTGTATGTGTGTCTGTGTGTCTGTGTGTATGTGTGTCTGTATGTCTGTGTGTATGCGTGTCTGTGTGTCTGTGTGTCTGTGTGTATGTGTGTCTGTGTGTCTGTGTGTCTGTGTGTGTGTGCGTGTCTGTGTTCCTGTGTCTTCCTGTGTGTTCCTGTGTGTGTGTGTGTGTCCTACCTGCTTGTGTGTGGTAAGCAGGTCCAGGGCAGTGGTGGTGTGTGTGTGTGTGTGTGTGTGTGTGTGTGTGTGAGAGTGTGTGTGTCCTACCTGCCTGGGTGTGTGTGTGTGTGTGTGTCCTACCTGCTTGTCTGTGTGTGTGTGTGTGTGTGTGTGTGTGTGTGTGTGACCTACCTGCTTGGGCGTGGTCAGCAGGTCCATGGCGGTGGTGGTGAGCGTCAGGGCTAGGGGGTTTCCCGGGGAGGGCAGCAGGGACAGGGCCAGCGAGCCCACCAGCTGGACCCCCAGGTCAGAGATGGTCACCTTGTCATCAAGCACCGTCACCGTCTTCTCTGCCAGGATGGAGTCAGACAAGGGGGAGAGCACCTGGACACACACACACACACATATAACACACACACACACACACACACACACACATATATAACACATACACAGGTCAGAACAAATACACACACACACACACACACACACAGGCAGGCAGGCACAGGCACACACACACACACACACACACACACACACACACACACGCACGCACACACACACACACAGGCACGCACACAAACACAGTAAAGCATGACTTCAAAGATCCCAAAATATAACAAAGTTTGTGTAGACACACACCCACCCACACACACACACACACACACACACACACACAGTAAAGAATGACATCAAAGACCGACATCGACAGCGCTAGGCGGCCGCGACGTGATTGGTGCACAAAGGCACCTGACAACCTAGATGTCACCATCACCTGTCACCACGGCAACGGCACCTGTTGACTGACACCTCAGGGATACGCTCTCCATAAGAGAGAGAGAGAGAGAGAGAGAGAGGGAGAGGGAGAGAGGGAGAGAGAGGGAGAGGGAGAGGGGGAGAGGGAGAGAGAGGGAGAGGGAGACAGAGAGAGGGAGGGAGAGAGAGAGAGAGGGAGAGAGAGAGAGGGAGAGAGAGGGAGGGGGAGAGAGAGAGGGGGAGAGAGGGAGAGAGAGAGAGAGAGGGAGATAGAGGGAGGGGGAGAGAGAGAGGGGGAGAGAGGGAGAGAGAGAGAGAGAGGGAGAGGGAGAGTGAGAGAGAGGGAGAGAGAGAGGGAGAGAGAGGGAGAGAGGGATAGAGAGAGAGGGAGA
>NW_027662433.1:0-2500 GCF_963989245.1 Nansenia antarctica | reverse complement strand
CCTGCAGGCCCCGCCTCCCCCGCATCTCCTTACCGTTCACCAGCACCTGGTCACACCCCGGGGACACCTGGGAGACACACACCACACACACAACATTTTAAATGCTTTATTTATGTCCACATGAATACAAGTGCATTAAGGACATAAACACTATCAGTGCAGTCAGTTCACTGGGAGACATTCAGTTACGTTTGTGACTGTACAGTAACCATCGTACACGAACACAACCATTGTACACGTAGGATATTAACACAACCATCGTACACGTAGGATATTAACACAACCATCGTACACGTACGATATTAACACAACCATCGTACACGTACGATATTAACACAACCATCGTACACATACGATATTAACACAACCATCGTACACGTACGATATTAACACAACCATTGTACACGTACGATATTAACACAGCCATCGTACACATGCGATATTAACACAGAGGATGTTTCAGATGTGGGTTAACAGATACAACAGCATATTACTGTAAAACTATATCTACTCTAAGGTACAAAGAGCAACGCCGTCTCCATATTGAGCGGCTACCGATAACAGCAGATATGGAGCAACACCTGGCTAACTGTTTAGCTTTTCTCTTCCTCACAAAATCTCAGAGTTTGTGTGTGTGAGTGTGTGTGCGTACGTGTGTGCGTGTGCGTGTGTGTGTGTGTGTGTGTGATGGGTTTGTTGTGACAAGCATCAGTTAGCATCAGCATGGCTAGCACACAGCGTCACTCTGCATGGCTACCTCTCACACACACACACACACACACACACACCTCGCACTATTCATCACTGACTCCCCTCCCCCCCCCCCCCCCCCGCCCCCTCTCCCCCATATCGAGATTCAAAGGAAGTCATTGTTGATTCATCAGAATGTATCGACGTTCCTGTTGGTTTTCGAGAACGGGTGTTTGTGTGTGTGTGTGTGTGTGTGGTGTTTCTGACAGCAGGGAACTGGCAGGTGGAGAAACTGTGGAGAGATCAATGGAAATCACAGTGTGTGTGTGTGTGTGTGTGTGTGTGTGTGTGTGTGTGTTGTGTGTGTGTGTGTGTGTGTGTGTGTGTGTGCGTGCGTGTCTGTGTGTCTGTGTGTCTGTATGTGTGTGCGTGTCTGTGTGTCTGTCTGTCTGTGTGTGTGTGTGAGTGTGAGTGTGAGTGTGAGTGTGAGGGGGCGGGTGGGTAGGTTGGCATGTGTGAGTGTGAGGGTGTGTGTGTGCGTGTGTGTGTGCGCATCTGTCACAACAACAACAACACCACCAAAAGTGTCTTTAACACAGCAAACCACAACACACTTTTTTTTTACCGTCAAAATGTTTTAAACATGTCTACAAAAACTCTCTCTTTTCCACAGAAGTCGATAAAGAAATGAACAGGGGGAAGAAACGTTATCAAGCAAGTTGTAATCTTAAGAAGAAAAAATACAAACTTAATCAGCCCAAACTGACAAAAAAACACCAACAACAACAACAACAACAACATTGTAATAACTAAATCAGACTCCTTCTTCACGACAGCGCTCCTATCTGGTCTGTGTTTGCGTCTCTCTCGGCAGGTTTATTCCAGACAGATTGAACTGTGTAACTCCCGCCACGTGTGAGCCAATCAGGAGCCACAGATTAGTCGTTTTCAATTTCACCCTAATCTCACACGCCGCCTCAGCCTGATTGCTTTGGCATTTGAGACGTTTCCACACGTTACCTGCAATTAGACAACCTTCCACTGCTGCTTTCATTATTCCTCTCCACCCTGTCTCTCCCTATTTCCCTCTCCCTAATTCGCTCCCCTTCTCTCCCTCTCTCTCTCTCTCTCTCTCTGTCCCTCGCTTGTCCTCCTCCCTCTCTTTTCCTCTTCCCTCTCTTGTTATCTCTCTCTCATGCCCCCCCCAGGCCTACCTCTCCAATCACTGTCCCTCCATCCTTTTTACCCTCTCCAATGCCTGTTGCTACCTCTCTCTCTCTCCCTCTGTCTCTCTGTGTTTCTCTCTCTGTCTCTTTCCCTCTCTCCCTCTCTATCTCTCTCTCTCTCTCCCTCTGTCTCTCTGTGTTTCTCTCTCTGTCTCTTTCCCTCTCTATCTCCCTATCCCTGTCTGTCTCCTACTCTCTCTCTCTTTCTCTCTCTCTCTCTGTGTTTCCCTCTCTCTCTCTCTGCCTCTTTCCCTCTCTCTCTCTCTGCCTCTTTCCCTCTCTCTGCCTCTTTCCCTCTCTATCTCCCTCTCTCTCTCTATCCCTGTCTCTCTCCCTCTCACTCTGTTTCCCTCTCTCTCTCCCTCTCTATCTCCCTATCTCTCTCTCTCTCCCTCCCTCTATCCCTCCATCCTCTGATGATGTAGATGAATGTAGCATAGGAAACCAGGCGACAGAACATCCAGATGGTTTGCAGAAGGGGCCGTCGGGTGGGGGGGGGGGGGGAGCTGTTGCCGTAGGTTACACGCTGGCCGTGTCATATCCTGTCCGTTCAGCTGCTGCCACCACCAATCGGCAACGGCGTC
>NW_027662434.1:75000-77500 GCF_963989245.1 Nansenia antarctica | reverse complement strand
AGAGAGGGGGATGGAGGAGGTAAAGAGAGGGGGATGGAGGAGAAGGTAAAGAGAGGGGGATGGAGGAGGTAAAGAGAGGGGGATGGAGGAGGAGGTAAAGAGAGGGGGATGGAGGAGGAGGTAAAGAGAGGGGGATGGGGGAGGTAAAGAGAGGGGGATGGAGGAGGAGGTAAAGAGAGGGGGATGGAGGAGGTAAAGGAGTGTGTAAGATCCTGAGGGAGGTAGAGAAGAGGGGAGGGATCCCTGAGGAGGAGAAGAGAGGAGTCTGGGAGTCTCAGCACCATCGCCACGACAACGCTGGGGGAAGACAGAAGAAAGGAGTGGGAGAACGATAGAGAGAGGAGAGGAGGAACTGAAATATTTTCAAACAGAGAATGATAGATAGGTGTGGTAGAGATAGAGAAGAGAAGAGAGAGAGAGAAAGAGAGGGAGAGAGAGAGAGAGAGAGAGAGAGAGAGAGAGAGAGAGAGAGAGAGAGAGAGGGGAAAGAGAGGGTTGGGAAAGAGAGAGAGAGGAAAGAGAGAGAGAGAAAGAGAGAGAGGAAAGAGAAGGTTGGGAAAGAGAGAGAGAGAGAGAGGAAAGAGAGGGTTGGGAAAGAGAGAGAGAGTGATGGAGAGAAGAGAGAAAGGGAAAGACAGGAATAGGGAGTGGGCATCCCGGGAGGAGGGGGAAGAGGGGGGAGGAGGGAGGGAGACAAGCGCGCTGCTGCTGTCATCCAGAGGATGATGTTTCGTCAACATCGTACGCTGCTGAACACTGACGGACTGTCGACTCTCTCCTCATTACTGGATACACAGGCAGTCAGCCAGCCAGCCAGCCAGGCAGGCAGTGTATGTGTATGTGTGGGTGTGTCCCAGTCAGTCAGTCAGTCAGCCAGCCAGTCAGTCAGTCAGTCAGTCAGTCAACCAGTCAGTCAGTCAGACAGTCAGACAGTCAGCCAGTCAGTCAGTCAGTCAGTCAGTCAGTTAGTAAGCTAGTTAGTCAGTTAGTAAGCTTGCCAGGCATTCAGTCAGTCAGTCAGCCAGTCAGTCAGTCAGTCAGTGAGGCAGGCAGTCAGTCAGTGTATGTGTATGTGTGTGTGTGTCCCAGTCAGTCACCCACCCACCCAGCCAGCCAGCCAGTCAGTCAGTCAGTCAGTCAGCCAGCCAGCCAGTCAGCCAGCCAGACACCCAGCCAGTCAGCCAGCCAGCCACCGAGCCAGCCAGCCAGCCAACCAGTGAATCAGCCAGTCAGCCAGTCAACTATCCAGCCAGACACCCAGCCACCCAGCCAGCAAGCCAGCGAGTCAGTCAGTCAGCCACCCACCCACCCAGCCAGCCAGTCAGTCAGTCAGTCAGTCAGTCAGTCAGCCAGTCAGTCAGTCCAGCCTGCCCTGCTCTGCTCCGGCCTGCCTGCGGGTCTGCGTGCGGCCCCTAGGGGGAGCTGTTGCAGTGTGCAGGGGAGCTCTGCGGACTACAGGGCTGCTATTGAGACAGATGAGATGTGGCTGCAGCTTCAAACTGATTTAAAGGAAGCAATTGGATCTGTGTGGACTGTGATGGGTTACCAGGAGCACTGCAGAGGCAAGGCACACACCCACCCACCCACACACACACACACACACACACGCGCACACACACACACACACGCACACACACACGCACAGCTATGCACATTTAAGCGCACACACAGTCACTTTCACACACACACACACACACACACACACACACACACGCACACTTAAGAGCACACACACACACAGTCACTTACACACACACACACACACACACGCACATTTACGTGCGCGCACATGCACGGACGGACCCATACACACACACACACACACACACACACACACACACACGCACACAGTCACTTACACGCAAACACCCATACACACATTTAGGTGCATGCACATGCACGCACAAACTCACACACACACACACACACACACACACAGACACACACACACAGACACACACACACAGACACACACACACACACACACGCAGCAGAATAATGAGATGCATTTGTTTGTGTGTGTGTCCTCCCCCCCAGTGAGAAGATGGCTAGCAGGCGGTGTGTCTATTGACAGCCTCTCAGCTCTCCAGTATGTAGTCTGGCCCCATGACTCACAGCGTGTAGTCTGGCCCCATGACTCACAGCGGCTGGCAGCTCCAACAAATCTCCTCAAATGAGAGGAATGAGATGTTCCCCAACCAGGAGGGCAGGTATCTATTCTCTCTCTCTCTCTCATGCTCTCTCTCATGCTCTCTCTCTCTCTCTCGCTCTCATACTGTCTCTCTCTCTCCCTCTCTCTGTGTCTTTCAAGCTCTCAATTCAATTTTAAAGGGCTCTCTCTCCCTCTCTCTCGCTCTCATGCTCTCTCTCTCTCTGTCTCCAGCTCTCTTTCTCTCTCTCACTCTCTCTCTCTCTCTCTCTCTGTCTCTCTCCTTCTCTCTCTCATGCTCTCTCTCTCTCTCTCCAGCTCTCTCTCTCTCTTTCTCACTCTCTCTCTTTC
>NW_027662434.1:67500-70000 GCF_963989245.1 Nansenia antarctica | reverse complement strand
GTGGGGGGGTGGTAGAGAGAGTGGGGAGGAGATAAAAAAGGAGAGAGAGGAGTGGGGGAGAGAAAGAGAGAGAGATGGAGAGAGAGAATGAATGAGAGTGTGAGAGAGAGAGAGATGGAGAGAGAATGTGGGAGGGGAGGGAGGAGAGAGAGGAGGGGAGGGAGGAGAGAGCGGGAGGGAGGGAGAAGAGAGAAGGAGAGAGAGGTAGGGAGGGAGGGAGGAGAGAGAAGCAGAGAGAGGGAGGGAGGGAGGGAGGAGAGAGAAGCAGAGAGAGGGAGGGAGGAGAGAGAAGCAGAGAGAGGGAGGGAGGGAGGGAGGAGAGAGAAGCAGAGGGAGGGAGGGAGGAGAGAGAAGCAGAGAGAGAGAGGGAGGGAGGAGAGAGAAGCAGAGGGAGGGAGGGAGGAGAGAGAAGCAGAGAGAGGGAGGGAGGAGAGAGAAGCAGAGAGAGGGAGGGAGGAGAGAGAGAGAGGGAGGGAGGAGAGAGAAGCAGAGAGAGGGAGGGAGGGGAGAGAAGCAGAGAGAGAGAGAGGGAGGGAGGAGAGAGAAGCAGAGAGAGAGGGAGGGAGGAGAGAGAAGCAGAGAGAGAGAGGGAGGGAGGAGAGAGAGAGAGGGAGGGAGGAGAGAGAAGCAGAGAGAGGGAGGGAGGGGAGAGAAGCAGAGAGAGAGAGGGAGGGAGGAGAGAGAAGCAGAGAGAGGGAGGGAGGGGAGAGAAGCAGAGAGAGAGAAAGGGAGGGAGGAGAGAGAAGCAGAGAGAGAGGGAGGGAGGGGAGAGAAGCAGAGAGAGAGAAAGGGAGGGAGGAGAGAGAAGCAGAGAGAGAGGGAGGGAGGAGAGAGAAGCAGAGAGAGGGTGGGAGAGAGAGAGGCCAGTAGAGAGGGTGAGGGAGTGTATTGTTCATCATTAAGATGACAACAGTCAGCCTGACGCACACACACAATTACATTCCTGCCGCTCTGTGTGTGTGTGTGTCTGTGTGTGTGTATGTGTGTGTGTGTGTGTGTGTGTGTGTCTGTGTGTGTGTGTGTGTGTGTCTGTGTGTGTGTCTGTGCGTGTGTGTGTGTGTGTGTGTGTGTGTGTGTGTGTGCGTTTGCGTGTGTGTGTGTGTGTGTGTGTGTGTGTGCATGTGTGCGTGTGTGCGTGTGTGTGTGTGTGTTTGCATGTGTGTTTGTGTGTGTGTGTGTGTGTTTGCATGTGTGTTTGTGTGTGTGTGTGTGTGTGTGCGTTTGCGTGTGTGTTTGTGTGTGTGTGTGTGTGTGTCTGTCTGTGTGTGTGTGTGTGTGTGTTTGTGTGTGTGTGTGTGTGTGTGCGTGTTTGCATGTGTGTGTGTGTGTCTCTCTGACACAGTAAACTAGTCACTGACAGAGTCCCAGGGTAGGCATGGTGTTCCAATTCTTAGAATTCTTATCGTTCTAATTCTTCTAATTCTAATTCTTCTCATTTGCATAATTTGAATTCCATAATTCTAATTTCATGGTTCTGCTGCTAGGAATCTGCTAATATCTAGGATATCACAGAAGGGCCGATGGAGGATTAGTAGAGAGAACAAGTTAACACCATCAAATATGAATGACGTGTGTTAATAGCAGCTTGGTCCAGATATTATTTTTATTATTATTATTATTATTATTAGATAATAATCTATTATTATATCTATTGGCTAGGGCCACTCATTGCAGGAATTTGAGTAAAACAATATTATAGAAACAGGATGGCCTGTATCTCAGTAAATATTATGGTTTTAACACGAGAACAGCAATGGGTGGGGTCATTTTACCCTGTGAGTAATTTTTTTGGTTATATCTTTGCACTCGATCATATTTCAGGACCCTCCTTTCATGACTTTTCCCAGATATGTGCGTTCTACCACCCAGTATCCTTACATTTTCAAAATCACATCAGGAAAAGCTAGTATAAAGCTATTTGTTTTGTTTTTCTTTGTAGGAAGCATGCCAATTCACAAGCGGTGTAAATAGCAGGTTAGCATTGTAAAAAGGGGATCATTTGAGGCGGCTATTTTAGTAGGTGAAAAAGGCATGGCTGTTCTAGTGTTAACACCATCTAATATGAATGACGTGTGTTAATAGCAGAACCAGCAGCGTGGTCCAGATGTTATTATTAGTCTAGATGTTTATTGGCTAGAGCCTCTCATTCCAGGAAGTTGAGTAAAACAATATTATAGAAACAGGATGGGCTGTATCTCAGTAAATATTATGCGTTTAAATACTTATTGACACTACAACAGCCGTGCCTGTTTTACCTACTATTAGAGCTGCCTCGGGGGGTCAAATGACCATAGTCTTTACAATGGGAAGCTGCTATTTACACACAACGACCACTAGTTGTCCGTCTTGTAAATTAGCCTGCCTCCTACACGGTAAAACTGAAAAATAGCTTCATACTAGCTTAACCTGATGTGATTGTGAAAATGTAAGGATACCGGGTGGTAGAACGCACATATATAGGAAAAGTCATGAAAGGAAGGTACTGAAATTTGATCGAGTG
>NW_027662434.1:57500-62500 GCF_963989245.1 Nansenia antarctica | reverse complement strand
TGTTGCCCTTGTTCTGAGCAAATCACACTTTAATAATATTGATGTCCATCGCACGCACATTGGCTTTTTAAAGTCGTTTATTAATAATGCTATTATTGTATACTGTCTTACCATGACAGTTTACATGATGATGTCCTTTGCGCTAAGCCACTATTAGCACGTTCGTGCTGGTTAGATGCTAAACTATCTCAGTAGTTGTCATTGTCTCAGTACTTGTCAATGAGAATAAACTTGGATTTTCTTTTCTTCTTTTCATGTGTTCATTAGATCTACACTGGATTTACCAAACATTACGGTTTCACAGACAAGGCTTAAGCCTAGTCCTGGAATGAATCACACTTTCAATGTAAAACATCTCCATCGAAGATGATTTTTTTTGTCTCGGATTAGACTTAAACCTTGTCTGTGAAACCGGCCCAAAGGGTTTTCATTCACATTCACATTCTTGGCATTTATCCAAAGCTACTTATAACAAATAATAACAATAATAATAATAATAATAATAATAATAATAATAGTAATAATAATAATAATAAATGAAATGTATATAGCGCCTTTCACAAACCCAAGGTCGCTTTACAAGGGAATGGGACGAACAGAACAGAGCCAGAGAGACAAACACACAAAGCAAGAAACAGTGAAACAGCTCGAAGGGTAGAACCGTAAGAATAAACTAAATGCTGACGTGCAGAACTACAGGTTGAATGCAGTGGTGAATAGGTGGGTTTCAAGGGCAGCTTTGAATATGTCCAGGGTTGGAGAGTCATGGATATCCTTGCATAGAGAGTTACAGAGCGTAGCAATGAATCACTCAGTATGTGGCAGTACAGGGGCTGCACACAACTTCAGACTGCATAGGGAGACCTAGCTGCACAGCAAAAAACTGCAAAACAGCTTCATACTAGCTTATCCTGATGTGATTTTGAAAATGTAAGGGTACTGGGTGGTAGAACGCACATACCTAGGAAAAGTCATGAAAGGAGGGTCCTGAAATTTGATCGAGTGCAAAGATATAACATTTATTTTTAATGTGCCCCCTGATTAATGGCTGATTAAGTGCTAATAACAGAAATGTATTAAAAAAGGAATACAGGAAGTTGTCCCCACAAAAATTGTATGGATGTTACGGTCCATGTGGGAATACGGTACATGTGGGAAAACTAGGGTTACGGTTAGGGTTAGGGTTAGGGTTAGGGTTAGGATTAGGGTTAGGGTTAGACATGCCAGCATGTACCAAGTCGACGTAGCACCTAACCCTAACCTTAGTTTTCCCACATGTACCGTATTCCCACATATACCGTAACATGGATATATCCAAATCAGAGGAATAATAGTGCAGTAACTGAGCTGCACTGAGCGTGAGAGATTCTGACTTCAAATCTGTCGACAAAACAAATGACAAGAAAGCCCGCTATGACCTCCGCAGAATGACTAAAACAGCCAAACGGGAATACTATGAAAAGGTAAGAGTCACTGCTATGTAGCAATGACTCACACAACTTCAAACTCCATAGGGAGACCTAGCTAAGCAGCTAATGTAGCTAGTTCTCTCTTGGACGAGCTGAACAGCTTCTGCGGCCGCTTTGAGAACACCAACATCAAGCAAGACACCTACGCTAAGCGGGTGAGAGCTAGAGCTCATGAAAATCTGAAAGACGCCACACACCCCAATTCTGGCCTGTTCACCCTGCTCAGGCCAGGGAGACGCCTTGGTAGCCTGAAGGCAGAAAGAACAGAAAGGCTTAGAAATAGTTTCTTCCCCCAGGCCGTCCGCATGCTAAACGCAAGCCACTAGAAGCAGAAGGACCGCAGCACACCTTTTTATTTCTTAAATTATTATTGATTATTTTAATTGGGTCCTTTTGTCACTGCACTAGGCTACTGCCTTTTTAGAATTGGTCTATTTATTTAGTGCAGGATACTGTTGTTACTGCACAGCACTTTATGTTCAGCACTTTATAGGGCCGGTTTCACAGACAAGGTTTAAGCCTAATCCTAGACTAAAAAACATCTTCAATGGAGATTTTACATTGAAAGTGTGATTTAGTCCAGGACTAGGCTTAAGCCTTGTCTCTGAAACCGGCCCTGAAAGTGTGATTTAGTCCAGGACTAGGCTTAAGCCTTGTCTCTATGTCTCTTATGTCCTGTGTCTTTTATTGTTACTATTGTCTTTTCTTCTCTGGCACAGTGTTGAGTTGAGTGTCTAGTCCCATTTCATTTCACTGCATGTTTTACTTATTGTATTTGTCCTGTATTTCTGTGCATGTGACAAATAAAGTACCCATGAACCCTTGAACCTTGAGCTACCCGTGAGGGCACGCTGTGGCTCAGGAGGTAGAGCCGCCGTCTAATGATCGCAAGGTTGGCAGATCGGTGGTTCGAGCCCCGGCTGGCCACATGTCGAAGTGTCCTTGGGCAAGACACTGAACCCCAAATTGCTCCCAGTGAGCGGGGCCGGCGCCTTGCAGGGCAGCTTGCCGCCATTGGTGTGTGAATGTGTGGGCGAATGGGTGAATGCGAGGCCGTTGTAAAGAGCCTTTGGATAAAGGCGCTATAGAAGTGCAGTCCGTTTACCGTTTACGCACCACAGACAGCTCAGCCAGCGCTCCGTTCATCACCGAAGCAGACGTGTGCGAGGAACAAGGAGTTTAGGCGCATCGACATCCGCAAAGAGGCCAGGCCGGACGGCATCCTAGGCTGGGTGCTCAAACTGTGTGCGCCGCAGCTGGCTGGTGTGTTCATGGTCATATTCAATCTCTCCCTCTCCACAGGTACTGTTTAGTTCCCTCCTGCTTCAAGTCATCCATCATTGTCCCTGTTTCCCAAAAAGGAACAAGGTATCATGCCTAAATGACTGGCGTTGACCTGCTGCTCTCACTCCTACCGTGAGCAAATGCTTTGAGAAACTTGTCAAGGAACTGATCTGCAGCACGCTACCACCCGAACTGGACCCCAGCCAATCGGCAAAACAGATCCACCGACGACGCCATTTCCACTGCTCTCCACTCCGCCCTCACCCGCCTGGACAAGAGGGACTCCTATGTGAGGATGCTGTTCCTAGACTACAGTTCAGCATTCAACACCATTGTCCCTTCCAGACTCGACACCAAGCTCAGAGACCCAGGCCTTAACCCCGGCGTATGTGACTGGATTCTGGACTTCCTGTCGGAACGACACCAGGTGGTGAGAATGGGCTCAAAGACCTCCACCCGTCTGACCCACAACACAGGAGCCCCCCAAGGCTGTGTCCTGAGTCCCCTCCTCTACTCCCTGTACACCCACGACTGCGTGGCCACCAACTCAGTCATTCAATTAGCTGACGACACAACAGTGATTGGCCTGATCACCGACCGCGATGAGACGGCCTACAGGAGAGAGGTCGACCGCCTGGCTCAGTACAGCCAGGAGAACAACCTCTCTCTCAACACTGACAAGACCAAGGAGCTGGTGGTGGACTTCAGGAAGAATGGTCAGGAACTGGACCCCATTACCATCAATGGGTCCGCCGTAGAGAGGGTCAGCAGTTTTAAGTTCCTCTGTGTCCACATCTCTGACTACCTCACCTGGGACGTGCATACCAAACATAAGGCACAGCAGCGCCTCTTTCACCTCAGGTGGCTGAAGAAGTTTGTCATGGGGTCCAAGATCCTGCGGGCCTTCTACAGAGGCACAACAAAGAGTATTCTGACTGGGTGCATCACTGCCTGGCACGGAAACTGCACTGCCCTCAACCGTAGAGCGCTAGAGAGAGCGGTGCGGACAGCCGAGCGCATCAGTGGACCTTCCCTCCATCTCTCCAGGACATATACAACAAACAGTGTGTCAGCAAAGCCCGGAGGATCATCAAAGATCCCAGCCACCCCAACCACAGTCTGTTAGACCCCAGCCACCCCAACCACAGTCTGTTAGACCCCAGCCACCCCAACCACAGCCTGTTAGACCTCAGCCACCCCAACCACAGCCTGTTAGACCCCAGCCACCCCAACCACAGTCTGTTAGACCCCAGCCACCCCAACCACAGTCTGTTAGACCCCAGCCACCCCAACCACAGTCTGTTAGACCCCAGCCACCCCAACCACAGTCTGTTAGACCCCAGCCACCCCAACCACAGTCTGTTAGACCCCAGCCACCCCAACCACAGTCTGTTAGACCCCAGCCACCCCAACCACAGTCTGTTAGACCCCAGCCACCCCAACCACAGTCTGTTAGACCCCAGCCACCCCAACCACAGTCTGTTAGACCCCAGTCACCCCAACCACAGTCTGTTAGACCCCAGTCACCCCAACCACAGTCTGTTAGACCCCAGCCACCCCAACCACAGTCTGTTAGACCCCAGCCACCCCAACCACAGTCTGTTAGACCCCAGCCACCCCAACCACAGTCTGTTAGACCCCAGCCACCCCAACCACAGTCTGTTAGACCCCAGCCACACCAACCACAGCCTGTTAGACCCCAGCCACCCCAACCACAGCCTGTTAGACCCCAGCCACACCAACCACAGTCTGTTAGACCCCAGCCACCCCAACCACAGCCTGTTAGACCCCAGCCACCCCAACCACAGTCTGTTAGACCCCAGTCACCCCAACCACAGTCTGTTAGACCCCAGCCACCCCAACCACAGTCTGTTAGACCCCAGCCACCCCAACCACAGTCTGTTAGACCCCAGCCACCCCAACCACAGTCTGTTAGACCCCAGCCACCCCAACCACAGTCTGTTAGACCCCAGCCACACCAACCACAGCCTGTTAGACCCCAGCCACCCCAACCACAGCCTGTTAGACCCCAGCCACACCAACCACAGTCTGTTAGACCCCAGCCACCCCAACCACAGCCTGTTAGACCCCAGCCACCCCAACCACAGTCTGTTAGACCCCAGCCACCCCAACCACAGTCTGTTAGACCCCAGCCACCCCAACCACAGTCTGTTAGACCCCAGCCACCCCAACCACAGTCTCTTAGACCCCAGTCACCCCAACCACAGTCTGTTAGACCCCAGTCAC
>NW_027662434.1:42500-47500 GCF_963989245.1 Nansenia antarctica | reverse complement strand
GCGTTAGACCTTTTTCTTTTTTTTCCTTTTTTTGTTGTTGTTTTTTTGACACTGGAGAAACAGAAACAGTACAAGGGGGGCAATATAATTTTGGGGGGACACAGTAGAGGTGAAAAGCGGGTGTCCTCAGCGATCATTTTTTTTATCACTAATGATTAGATTTAGGTTAGATTACATTTTCTCTACTTCCTTCTTGCTGGTCTCTGCAGCCTAGAATAGGACACACCCACTGATGATGTCATAGACACACCCACTGAGGACGTCACTGTTCTACGTTTTGGTTCCCGCTGAGAACCACTATTTTCTGGTTGCAGCCTTGAAGCAACTTTTCAGCCTCCGAACCAATTTATTTTCCGTCTGAAGTCTTTGTTAGTCAATGGCCAACACTGACACACACACACACACACACACACACACACACACACACACACACACACACACACACACACACACCTTTATTTATCTAAGGGTTAGTCAATGTCCAAGGCTGATTAACACACACACACACACACTTTGAAACACACTCTGACACACACACACACAAACACACACACACACACACACATACACACAAACATTATTTATCTAACTGGGTAGTCAAAGCAGAAGGCTGAATAACTTCAGTCACACAGACACACAGACACACGCACGCACACACACACACACACACACACACACACACACACACACACACACACACTCACACACACACACACACACACACACACACACACACACACACACACACACACCTTTATTGATCTAAGGCAGACCTGGGCATTGTACGGCCCGCGGGCCAAACGCGTCCCGCCGGATGATTCTGACCGCCCGCGAAAGATTACATGATAATTAGAAAATAAATAATTTAAAAAAATAAAAATCTAATATATATTATATTTTCTAATTATCTTATGGGTGGACTAAAACCGCATTGCTTTTATTTTGAAGCCCATTTATTCTCACAGTGCACGCAATCCTGCACGTGAAATGCGTGTGATTGACAACCTGTCTTCCTTCCGTGTCACCCCTGAACTGTCTACCTTCCTTGTCACCCCTGAAAAATGCGAAAATGTCGGCTCATGCCAAAAAGAGGAAAGTGGATGCCGAACGCAGAACTTTCAAACAAATATGGACTAATTGTTATATTAGTATAAAACGCGCGACTTCAAGCTTACGGAGGAGCTGGCAGCAATCCGGCCAATGAAAGGAACCACAACGGGGAGTGATCTGTTCACCGAGGTCAACGCATGCATGGACAAACTGGGACTCGAATGGGACAGACTGGCATGTGTCACTACGGATGGATGTCCGAATTTGACAGGGAAAAATGTTGGGCTTTTGAAAAGAATGCAAGATAAAGTGAGTAAACTCAACGCAGAGCATAAATTGGTGTTTATACATTGTATTATTCATCAGCAAGCGTTGTGCAAGTCAGTGCTAAAACTTAGCCATGTGGTTGATGTTGTTACTACAACAAAAGTGCTAAAAAGGTTTTGGGTTCTGAAATCAGAGATAAAGGAGTTTTGTGAGATGAAAGGCAAAACCATCCCAGAGCTGTCTGATGAGGACTGGATGGCAGATTTATCATTTGCTGTTGATGTGACTGCAATGATGAATGAACTGAACACACAACTGCAGGGCAAGGGCCTTTTTGTTCATGAAATGCATAGCCATGAGAAAGCCTTCATGACAAAGTTGCAATTCATTTCAAGGCAACTAGGCAGCAACAATCTCGAACACATGAAAACCCTGAAAGAAGTCAAACCATCAGCTGATCACCGGCACAGGTACTCATCCATGTTAGGAGCACTGCATGATTAATTTTCAAGGCGTTTTCAAGATTTCAAAAAGGTTGAGGATGAAATGCAGCTGTTTTCCTCTCCCTTTACCTGCAGGGTTGAAATTCTATTTGAATAAATGATATTTTTGAAAGCTAACCTCACCTTTTAATTGCCAAATAATAACATACACTCTACCAGCGGTCAAAACAATGCCATTTACTGCTTTTTATATAGAAATAAAATGTATATTATGCATAATTGAGTTCGGAATTTTGGCCCGGCCCTCCAAAATATTTTCAGTTGCTCATTTGGCCCCCTGGGAAAAATAATTGCCCACCCCTGATCTAAGGGTTAGTCAATGTCCAAGGCTGATTAACACACACACACTTTGAAACACACTCTGACACACACACACACACACACACACACACACACACACATACACACAAACATTATTTATCTAACTAGGTAGTCAAAGCAGAAGGCTGAATAACTTCAGTCACACAGACACACAGACACACACACACACACACACACACACACACTCACATACTCACACACACACACACGCACACACACACGCACACGCCGTTATCTAACCATGTTCATAAGTGGTGAAGCAATTCTCCGTTACAATGCATGACAACCTGACCAAAGGTCAAACTCTGCAGACATTCACACAGAGCAACCAATTAACACACACACACACACACACACACACACACACACACACACACTCACACACACACACACACACACACACACACACACACTCTCACACACACACTCACACACACACACACACACACACACACACACACACACACACTCTCTCTCTCTCACACACACACACACACACACACTCACACACACACACACACACACACACACACACACACACACACATGCGTGCACACATCTTGAGTGAAGAGAGAGAATTGTGTGTGCGTTACCTTGTCAAACTTAAACGTAGTAGCAGCCGTCAGATCGTGTGTGTGTGTGTGTGTGTGTGTGTGTGTGTGTGTACATTTTCTGGGATTTTAACACTAACGTTTAATTAATGTCTACATTTAACCACTCAAAGTTAATTACAGAAGTTTAAAGAAAAGAAAATGTAACATTTACTTTGACTAGTTAAAGTTAGACATTTACTTTGAATAATTAAAGTTAGACATTTACTTTGACTAGTGAAGGTTAGACTTTTACTTTGAGTAGTTAAAGTTAGGGTAAGTTGTCAGGGGGGTTAAGGTTAGGGGTTAAGGTTAGGGGTTAAGGTTAGGGTTAGGGTTAAGGTTAGGGGTTAAGGTTAGGGGTCAAGGTTAGGGGTTAGGGTTAGGGATTAAGGTTAGGGCTAGGGGTTAAGGTTAGGGGTTAGGGGTTAAGGTTAGGGTTAGGGGTTAAGGTTAGGGTTAGCGTTATGTGACAGCAGCTGGTGAAACCGGGAACAAGTCAGCAGCCGATCAAATGTAAATAAACATCAACGTTGTTGAAAATCAACGACACATCGCGAGTCAACTAACACAGATTGTTTTGTGAGCCTGCTAACAATGTAAAGTAGTGTTATAGTTAACTAGGTAGCAGTGGGGATTACTCACTCAATCCATTTCGTTGCAGTAGTTTGGCTTGACTAGTGAGTTTGTGTTGTGATTCTCAACAACGTTGAAATGTAGTCCCGCGTTTCAAAAGAAAAGTCTGAACATTTTGGTTGATTGCCGACATGCAGACCAAATGATCAGACTGTGTCACATATTCTGGCCAGTATATTATGTTTTGGCTTGCCTAGCGAGTGTCTCTGTAATTTTAATTTTTACAACATTGACATTTATTTACATTTTTCTAAATTAAAGTCAGAACAATGGTTGCGACTTGTTCCCAGTTTCACCAGCTGCTGTCAAATGTAACACACACATGTACTCATAAACAACAACAACAACAACAACAACAACAACAACAAACAGACAGTGTTCCCAGCGTGAAGCAACGCTCTGCCTTCTGTGTTTACCTGCCAGTATATCTGGATAACACACACACACACACACACACACACACACACACTCACTCACTCACTCACTCACTCACTCACACACACGCACACACGCGCGCACACACACACACACATACACACACACACGACCACGCACGCACACACACACACACACACACACACACACACACACCTTCCAGTATATCTAGATAACACACACACACACACACACACGCACACACACACCTGCCAGTGTATTATAACACCACCCACACAGAAACAGCCTCCCAGAGCCCGTTCATTAGACCAGGGGGCCATTCCACTAAAGGTGGCTTAGTATATCGGCGATTGAAATAAATCAGGCGATCAGGCAACTCGGGATTGGAATTCAAGCCTCAGGTGATTCCTCGAACGAGGATCAGCCTTGTGTCATCAGTGTTCACAGAAGACAGGCTTACAAATCTTCGATATGGGCGCGTGCACGCAGACATAAAGAGCCCCGAAGAGTCGATCTTTCGAAATGAAGATACTCCACTCTGCAGGGGTACTACATTTGCGCAGCATTCCGAATTATTGATTTTTATGAAGACGGAAAAATAAGATGTAAAATTGTGCAATACTGCCGCAATTAACAAGGCGAAGGAAATGGTTTGGCAAGAAATTGCCGACAGATTAAATGCGTAGGTCATACTAACCCCAGTTATTGTTATATGTTCATATTTTAATAAATGAATATTACTACTGTGGTGATATCAGCAGCAGGCTACCAATCGTCATAACGCCACAATGGCCTAGTGGTATCGACCGCTACCATAGGATTTATTAATCATTTTTAGACGTGGTTCGAATCCCTCTTCGGACGCACTTTTTACTGCATTTCGTTGTCTGAATGTAGGCTATAAAATGATGGTGCATGCTCATTTATAAGAACTGACACGATTACAATGGTGTTTGAAGCCTTTGCATGAAATCTTTGGTTAAATGTAAAAAAATAAAAATAATCACTTAGTCAAGTCTCGAACACGCAACCTTTGGAACTCGAGCTGGCTGCCTTAACCACTGCGCCAGCCAGACCGCTGAGATGACAGCAATGCAAGTTGAGACAATTACTTTTTTTTCACACTCTTTTATTTATTGATCTATCGATCTATCTATCACACTTTCAAAATATCAAGTTATCTATCACACAATCAAACTATCTATCGATCGATCACACTTTCAAAATATCAAATTAT
>NW_027662434.1:22500-37500 GCF_963989245.1 Nansenia antarctica | reverse complement strand
ACCAGCCCAGACAGCGGAGAACACATGTATGTATATATCTGTTTGTAACTCTGATTAAATCGTCTTAAACTCAATAACTGTTCTTTGATTCATAACCAACAATAATTAACTTCATAAGTGGCGAGACTAGCCCCGGAGATAAATATAGCTTAATTTACAGTATTTTGCAACTCTTCAATTCAACAAGGAAGGTAGGTTTTCTGCAGGGACCCCTCCCTCGTCGACTGGTGTGTTCAAAGTTGACTGAATCTAAGTTATAGTCAAAAGAATCTTGTGTAACGTTAATCTTGTTGGAATAGAAACAAATCTTTCATAATCTTTAAGCCTGGGTTGGTGATATAGGGCCGAATTTGGTAATTCGCTTTTTTGTGTAAAATTGTGTTAACATATTAGTTGTGTAACTAATAGTTATTGTTTGGATGGTATTACGGAATATCGTGAGTGTGTGTGTAAAATTGTGTTTGGATAAAGTGTAATAAGTCTGTTTTGTAAGAAAGAGCATTATTGTAGAACTGTAGCAGAAGTGTGTGCAGAGCCCTTTAGAAAGAGCAGACGCCATTGTCCATTGTGTAAACGGAGCAATAACACGCACGCTCGGGCACGCGCGCAGACACAGACCTTCTATTGGAACAGTGAAATGCATATGAGAAAGATTTGGTAACTAATAGTTAAACTGCATTGAAAGATAATCTTGAAATTGTTGTGTCGTGGAAAATAAGTTATTGTGGGAAAGCAAAATACATGTCGTAAGATTAAACCCACAGGTTTCTCCCCCAGAACAAAAGGACAAAGACCAGCCCCTCCCCCTCCTCCTTCCTCTCCTGTTGATCCGGGCTCACACATGCATGTATGTTCAAACATACAGACACGAAAGGGAAGCTGAATTTGATTGTTGCATAAAAGATAAAGTTAAATCCATTCATATAAAGATTGTAGTAATTTAGAGATAGAAAGATAGTGAATTGATCATCGGGATATTTAAAGTAGTTTAAAGATATTTGTTAGGTTACATTGACAGGTCTGGTGAAGGAGCGGGCGCATGCGCGTTAGCCGGAGCACTTTCCGCCTAGTGGACAAAACACGACAAGACATTTTTGGTTGCATAGCTCCGCCTAGTGGACAAAACACGACAAGACATTTTTGGTTGCATAGCTCCGCCTAGTGGACAAAACACGACAAGACATTTTAAAACACTGATCCTCTCTGAAATCTATCTGAGGTCGATGAAATTGTCCTTTACATTAATAAATGGATGGTTGTAAATGATTGTAATATATTACATTACTTTAATTAATTACAAATTGATTGAATTAATTATTCAGATCATTTTATTTTTCTGTTTTCACAAAACTTTGATCAATTGGTTTGTAATAGTCTAATGATAACGTTTTCTTTTTAATAGCTGAATGACTTCACAGGTTTACATCAATGAAGTGTCAATGACTAAGTCTAATTAATTATGCATTCCTTTCAAATAACAAGTCGATTTCTTTACAGATTGTAATTAATAATTAATCATTCATTCCTTCCAAATAACAAGTCGATTTCTTTACAGGTTATAATTAATATTCGTATTTTACATCTTTTTATTTCAAGTTAAGTTCTTTTTCACAGCTTTTGATTAAAGAATAGCAGAACAGTTTCTATCTGAGGATTAAGCAGTAAAAGGGTTTTTGTAAATCAGTGAATACTTAGGTGTTGACCAGCCTTTGTGATTTAATAATTGTGTTGACCAGAACTGTAATTAGTATTGAATGAGTAATTAAGTGACACATATTCATAAACAATTAGGAAACACATTTAAGTATAAAGTACTTACACAGATATTAGATTTAAGTTAATACTGCACTGACATACACAAGAGGCAAATCTGTTATTCTGAGTTGCAGGGTTCTGTGGGGATGGTTAATACAGTTATATTGGACTAGCATTTGTTTAGCAAATAAGACAATAGGAAGGTGGGTTGTAAGAAGCGTACACCTTATCTAATATAGAATATTGTCAGCATATTGAGCAAGTAGAATGGGGTCAAATTCAACGAAGCTGTTAAAAGATATTAGTGAACATAGTGGAATGTTGGCTACTTTATCCCCTATGGCTGTAGTGGAAAAAATGAATCCTCTTGTTAGGGAAATTAGCAAAATGTCTACGAAATGGAATAGCCGTTGGGCATACATTGAACAGCCGTGGCCGAAAGAGGGCAGCCTTAATTTACAAATAATTGCAACATTGGAAATACTTATCAATGTGCACAAAGCACATCAAAGAGGAAAGATTAGATCAGAGAAACGCAAGTTAGAGTTAGCTATTTTAGATCTATTTAAGGTAGAGGGACAGAAAATAGCTCAGATGGAACCGGAAAAGAAAAATGAATTGGCCAGAACACTGGAACAGATATTGAACATTCCATCCACAGACATGTGTCCTGTCTCCAGTCCCCCTCCATATGCTAAGGCACTGGAGGACCATTCCCAGAAGAAGAAGACCAAGAAGGAGCCAAGGGGAAAAGGGGACGACAGGAGTGACGAGGAAGATGACAGCAAAGATGGCAGTGAAGACTCAAGAGATGACGACAGTGCAGATGAAGGCTACAACGCTCAGGTCAGGAAGATGATAGCCACAGCCAAAAGGAAAGGTGGGAGAAGACGCCGGGAGAAAGCGGAAAGAGAGGAAGAAAGACACCACAGATGGCTGAAGGAGCAACGAGAAAGGGAGGAAGAGGAAGATTGTCATCGAATGTCATCAAATACATTAAAGAACTGTCCAGTGCTGATTCGGGGTAACAAGATAGAATATCATCCTTGGAATCATACAGATCTGTCTGAAGTGATAGAAAAGCTCCCAGTCCTGGAAGATGGTGGCCACCCGTGGACGAGAGAGGTCGACGTGAGACTGACAGGAACGCAGGCCGCGATGGGAGACCTGAAAAGACTCTTAGCTTTTATTGCAGGATTGGATACAATGCAGGAAATATTGATGAAGGCAGGACTTCATAGATATATCAATACATCAGTTTATGATCCAGAGCTCTTCGCAGCAAACAGAGGCAGGCTGTGGAAGGCAATCAGAGAGACTTACCCTACTCACATTCACCCAGACAATATCATTGTGAAGCCACTGGGGGGAGATGAGAATCCCAGGGGTTTTGTTGCCCGTGTGCACTCTCAATGGAGAAGTGTGACAGGGAAAGACGCTGAAGATAACCCCTTAGAAAAATCCATAATCAGGGAAAAAATACAAGAAGGGCTTCCTACCCCAGTTAAGGATAAGCTAGCAGAAGTGGTGGGGCTATGACACATGAACAAAGCTGTTTATATAGACCACGTAGCTCATCAAGTTGAGTTATATCGAAAGAATATTCAGATACAGAAGACACAAGACGAAGAATCACTCAGAATATTGACTCATGTGCAATTGACTGAAAGCGAGAGGAACATAGAGGGAGTGCAGGCTTTAGCCCCACAGCAACAGCCACCTGGAGTGCAGACTGCTACTTACCAGTCCTACTCACAGGGGCCACAAGGGGGGTATCCTGCTACTTACCAGTCCTACCCACAGGGGCCACAAGGGGGGTATCCATACCCACAAGGGCCACCAGGGGTGCAAGCGGTTCCATACCAGCCATACAACCAGCCTGGCCAAGGACCACCACCAGGGGGATGGACAGCAGCAGGGAAGAAGATGCTAGAACCATGTTATCAATGCGACCAGAATGGACATCTAGCCTGTACCTGCTACAACAGGCCCCAGGGGGGCGCAGGGGGGAGCCAAGGAGGAGGATATTGGCCTCCTACTACACCTGCTCCAGGAGTGATGAACCCTTACGGAGGCCCAGCAGCTGGCCTATAGGGGTGCCCGGAAGATCCGAGTGGGAGGTGCCAGCTGGTGGTGACAAAGAAGCCTGAAGACGCCACGCACCTTCCTATGTCTGGAGAATATGTGAAGACAATCGGATTTGAGGGAATTAAACAGCTGATTCCTACAACTGAGCTTGTAGACTTAGAGTACAAGGGACAGAGAGCAACTCTGTCAACACTTGTGTCAGAACACACGCCAACAGGGCTGCTAGGGAAAGATGCTCAATGCCAATTGAACTGTACAGTAAAATGCACACCTGACGGCTGTCAGGTGACGGTGCCATCCGGTGCTCAGATTCCATCGACAGCCAGAGTGATTAAGCATAGAACAGACCTACAAGCTTTGCCTTTAAAGGGAGCTGATATAGAATATTGGGTTGATGGGTCTTGTTACCGGGTAGGAGAAACTTTGTGCGCTGGGCAGGGTTTCCGTTAGAAAAAATTGCCGCCGGACATCGTGTCCGGGAAGATTTCGATTTACCGGACAAACGTGATATATTCCGGTCATCATATTAAAATATAAAAAAAAAAAAAAAAAAAAAAAAAAAAAAATCTAATATAGCTGTTTGTCGCGGTGATTACTGTTGTGTAGCGGCCTATATATGCCATTTAATGTCTATTTCTCATCCGATACGATTAGATGCGAGCTATATAATATATAATAATATAACATGATTCGCATGCGCGCTATGCCATTATGTCCAGCGCTGAACGGGCGCCTCACTGGGAACTGAACAGACAGCATCGATCAATGAACAGACTCCACATTACGTTAACTGAAGTTTGTTAAATTGTTTGGGATTAATGTGAGTTTTCTATTTTCTCTTTCCAGTTTTACCCTTTTTTTTAATCAATAAAACAACGTCATTTCTATAACCAGGTCTCGCTGGTTGGGAAGGCATTTCGTTTAGCTGCCTGTCAAATCATACTTAATCGGACTCGGGAGTATGTCAATGAGGAGAACATAACTGTTTATTGAGAAACAATAGGCAGGCTGGGATACGTATATAAAGAAATACCACAATGTCTAGATGTATAACATTTTATTGAACAGTGCAAGCATGTAGGCTTCTGGCGTGACATCGTACCCCTAACGTTCTTAGGGCTTGTTTGAAAAGCTTAGACTGAAAGTTAGTGCCCTGGTCAGATTGTATAACAAGAGGAAGACCGAATGTGGAAAAAAACGTTGTTAAAGCTTTCACCACTGAGCTGGCTGATATGTTACGCAACGGAACAGCTTCGGGAAAACGAGTAGCAGCGCACATAATAGTAAGCAAATACTGACTTCCACTTTTAGTCCTAGGCAAAGGTCCAACACAATCAATTATTACACGTTCAAATGGCTCCCCTATAGCAGGAATGGGATGCAATGGTGCGGGTGGAATGGATTGATTAGGCTTACCCGCCATCTGACAAGTATGGCAACAGCGGCAGTGCTTGGCAACATCCGCCTTCAGTCCGGGCCAAAAGAAATGTTTCAATATCAGCTGATAAGTTTTAGTTATACCTAAATGTCCTGACCACTGGCTCTCATGTGCTACAGATAACACCTGTTGTCTATAACCCACAGGCACAACCACTTGTTTTACAGTATTCCACTCACAACCATTTGCATTAGGAGGAGACCATTTACGCATTAATATCCCATCGTTAAGGAAATAAACTACGTTGCCCCCTATTTCAGATTCCTCACTAGCTGCATGTAAAAAACATTTGTTTAATGACTGATCAGCTACTTGAGCGACACGCAATCGCTCGCCGGTTACAGGCAGAGATAGGCTGTCAGCGGATGGTATGGTAGGACTCGGGGAGGATGGTAACTCTACCACTTTCTCCCTGGGAGAAGCTGAAACAATCGGGTTCTCATCCCTTTCAGAAAAGGCTTGCATAATCACACTATCACAGAGAGAAACATCGCTATCCTCCTCTCTGCCTCGACTCGATTGTGCACGAGTTATAGCGCACACCGGAAACAACCGCTGTTTCGCATAGGCAGCCTACACATTAGGAGTCATCATCATGCCGGTGTCAAATCATATCATAATAAAATAAATACATAGCCTATATATTCGTCTTTTTTTAAAATAGAAGGAATCAGAATGTGAACTTTAGCGAATTGTATTCAAATTGTGCTTAGAGGGAATTATTTTCACCGGACATTTATGTCCGACGAGTTTTCAATTTGTCGGACTTCAACCACTTTTACCGGACAAAGTCCGGGAATTACCGGTTAACGGAAACCCTGGCGCTGGGTATTCCTTAGTTAAAGCACAGAATTCAAAGTTTATTGTAGAACAGGCTGAGGCAGTTCCTCAGCCTTGCTCAGCTCAGTTGGCTGAGTTGATTGCCCTCACAGAAGCATGCAACTTGGGAACCGGACGGAGAGTGACAGTGTACACCGACTCTGCCTATGCACATAATGTTTGTCATTTTAATGGAGCTGTATGGAGGGGGCGGGGTTTTAAGAGAACTGATGGTACGCCTATACAGCATCACGCACAGATCATGAAGCTGTTACAAGCCATGATGAAGCCAAAGGAATTAGCCATAGTGAAGTGTGCCACACACAGGTCTGACTCATCACATGTCACACAAGGTAACAGGGCTGCAGAGGATGCAGCCAAAGCCATTACAGGAGCAGACAAGGCAGGTAAAGGTCTTCTGGTCACACATGAAAAGCAATTACAGGGCATGGTCACACTTGAGGATTTATTGATGTTACAGAGTAGAGTAACTACGTTAGACAAGAACGTTTGGCTAGCAAGGGGGGCAAGTCAGGATGACACAGGTCTATGGAGGAATCATGAGGGGTTGGTTGTAGCACCCTCGGATTTAATAGGCATGTTAATACGGGAAGCTCATGGATTAGCACATGTGGCTAGGGGGGAGGTCACCAAGGAATATGGGTTTTGGAGTCCATATTTGATGGAACAGATTGACCATGCTTTAGGTCAATGTGGGGTCTGTTGGAGAAACAACATCAGAGTGGGTACACCAGTGGTGTCTGGGCATATCCCTACCCCAATAGGGCCACGGGTGGTGGACAGGGGGGTGGATGTACAGAGTAGGCAGGATGTTGTGCCAACAGGTGCCGAGGTCCCCAGAGAACCTGAGAAGGAGGAGCTACGACGAGATGCTGTGGTGTTGCCTGAGCCAGTGACAATGCCAGCGTTACAGCCAGTGATATTACCGGCAATGCCTGAAGCCGAGGGGACAGTGGAAAGCTGTCCAGATGCCAATAAACCAGAAACCAACGAAGCAGAGAGGGTTGACAGTCTGGAGGTCCAGCCTGGGAGTGTCCAAAGCCTGGACACCTGTGCTACTGGGGATGCTGGCGAGTGCCTGCATCATGCTTCAGATGATGCTGAGGGCGACTCCCCAGACCTTGATCAGCGTGGGAGGGGACCAGGCGGCTGCCTGAACCTCAATGACACTGACGGACGACGACCAGTTAGGAAAAGATTAAAGACTATGAATAGGGTAGTGAAGCAGCAGATCAAAGGGAACGACGGGAATGGACAGCAGATGATAGCATGGCTGGAAACGGTCTTAGGGGAATGGGAAACTTATTTTGCTAAGATAGGAGCACCTATTATAGCAGACATGATTTTTGACTTTCTTAGGAGACAGGGCCTCATTGACTGTTTTTGGAAAATCAGTCACTCAGTCCACGTTGACGAACTTTTCAGAAGACTAGTCCTCACCTGAGGTGAAGATCTATGCATTAATGCATTCCCTTTGTCCTGTGCTTACTGTTGGGGAATTATGTGTTATGATAACTGAATGTCATTATTTGTGTATTGTTTGTTTATTTCTATATCGTATGTGATTGATGTCGGTTGTGGAGTGATGTAATGGTTACGCGAAGCTAGGAGCGAGGTTCTGTTCCTAGCGCAACGAAAATGGAAGCTCCTGACTATGAAAGTGTTATCAATCTGAGACAGCGGTAAAGGCTGTTCTCCAACTGGGTTCACGTGCTAGTAACCTCTGACCCTGACGCTTCAAGGACAGAGAAGACATCGGTCGTTGGAAGTTTTTGTGTTGAAATATGTATGATGTACTGTGTTTAGATTAATTTGTATTGTTATTTTTAGGATTCTTTTTTATTGTTGATTGTTTTGTATTTGGTTTATATGATATCTTTGGTTAGGCAGGGGATTAGGCACCCCGAACCTAGCCAAAAACAGGCGGCGGTGGAATTGCAAAGTTCCGAGGGCACGTTAAATACCTCATATAGTGCTGGGGAGAGGACTGAAGGCCCCCGTGTCTGACGAAGTATGAATGAACATACTACCGTGGTACCGTCTAGTCGGCGCAGCTGTCGCATGTAGGTGTGTGGGCAGTGCGTGGTACGTGGGCGACAGCCCACACCTAGCGGGATGTGAGAGGAAGCTACACCCGTGAACAGGCAAGGCTGGTGTAAACGGTCAAAGTTTCTAGACCCATAGCAAAGTGGGCTAGGGATCAGACCGTCGGTTCCCACCTGGGCGGCTAATCACCGCTACAGGGCCAGTGTTATATATTGGCAGGGGGTCGCTATCGACTGGGTCACCGGCCGGTTGGGTCGCTCAAGAACGTAAGGCCATATGATATGGCAGTAGCGCTCAGCTCAATGTACAGTCAGGCCACCATAAGCTGAAAGCGACGTACAGCTAGTAGGCGAGTGGTGCTTTCTGTGATCAGGGCTCTGAAAAGGAGACGCCTGGGAAGCAGAGAGGCTGAGATGAGATGTCCTTTGGAAAGGACCTCAGCGGAAAGGGTTCCAGCCTGAGACTGCGCCCTGGGAAGAGGGGAGGTCTGAAGGAACAAAGTGTGCTGGTACTGGTGCTGGGTTGGTCTGTGTTATTATGTTTCTTGTGTTGTGTGTTGGTGTAGTTTTTCTGTCTTGTTGTTTATTTTTTAATTTTTTCTTTTTTTTTTTCTTTTTTTTTTTCTTTGGTGTCTTAGTTGCGGTTTGTGGGGTTTTGTGTTTTTGTTTTTGTTTTGTGGTCGTTTAGTTTCGGAACACCCTCTGGGTGGTCCGAGGGGGGATGTGTCGTATATTTCTACTTAAACACCCACACATGCATAGATAGTATGATAAGGCTTTGTAACAGTTACATTTACATTTATGGCATTTGGCAGACGCCTTGTTCCAAAGCGGAGCCTTTGGGCCTACAGGCAGGCTCTCTGAGGGGGTCTTAGGACAGACCACATGGTCGAGCACACACACACACACACACACACACACACACACACACACTGATCATTAACAGATGTCTCTCCCCTGGCCCCTGGACCAGCTATCAGAGACCTCTGGGGGTTGGGAAAACACACACACACACACACACATACACTCTGGCCCCTCCCCTCTTGAACAAAACGGGCAGAGGAGGGAGAGAGCTTCCTCTTTTTCACCAGCCCAGACAGCGGAGAACACATGTATGTATATATCTGTTTGTAACTCTGATTAAATCGTCTTAAACTCAATAACTGTTCTTTGATTCATAACCAACAATAATTAACTTCATACCACATGTACAAAAGAAGAGATTTGGTGAGGCTGCATTCTCAGGCCTGGACTACACGTATATGGATATTTTTTTGAGCTGATATTTTCACCCCCTCGGTTAAAAAAAAACCTCTGTCCACACCACAAAAACATCTCTGTCCATACGAAAAGCCAAAACTGAACACGATCTGTCAAATACCGTAGAAGAACCTTATGGGCACGCTCAGTCAGTTGTAATTAAACGGAGGCAGTGACTCAAAACGTAAACAGACCAAACTCTTTGAAACAGACAGAAAAGAGAAGTACAAAACAGACAGAAAAGCAAGTTATGGTGACCAAGAAGAAAGCAAAAACAGATTATTCTGTGTGGACCGACGATGAAGTTGAGCCATTGTTGCTGCTGACAACCGTTTTGCTTCAATGCGCATGTGTGAACGGCTTGACGCTTGACGTCATTGCATCAACACCAGCTCCGTTTAACATAACCACACTGATCACTCAATCGGATATATTTTTTAATTCTTTACTTTTTTATCCGTTTAGAGAAATCTCTGTTTATGTGAGTGAAGACGCCGTGTTCGTATGGTTGAGAGGCCCAATTGTACAAAACAATGTGCGTTTAGAAAAATATCCATATACGTGTAGTCCAGGCCTCATTTTTTGCACCCAGATTGTGGAATGCACTGGCAGTTTACATTAGGGATGCAACCTCAGCACATAATATGTGACAGGGCATGCTTAAAAAGTCCGCAAGTAGGGCAAAATCATTTTTCCGTGTTTTCCAGATTATGAAAGGGTAGATTTTAAGCTTTAAAATGATGTGTCATACATTGAAATCTGAAACAAGTTGAAGAAGTCATGGATATTTGAATGGTGATACCCTCCAAATTACCATTTTGAGAAAACCAGGCTCAAAGTCCTCACAGAGTTTTTTCACAGAGGTAATGGGTGGGAACAATAGCTGGTTAACTCCACCCTAATCACACCCTCAAGACAACCACTCCCCCATTACACTACCTGTCATTACCTACCTGTCATCTGTCAGTGGGGTTGTCAGCTAACCCTCAGGAAACAAAATTAAAGGGCTGACACGTTTAAATAGCTAAATACTACTACTACTACTACTACTACTACTACTACTACTACTACTACTACTACTACTACTACTACTACTACTACTACTACTACTACTACTACTACTACTACTACTACTACTACTACTACTACTACTACTACTACTACTACTACTACTACTACTACTACTACTACTACTACTACTACTACTACTACTACTACTACTACTACTACTACTACTACTACTACTACTACTACTACTACTACTACTACTACTACTACTACTACTACTACTACTACTACTACTACTACTACTACTACTACTACTACTACTACTACTACTACTACTACTACTACTACTACTACTACTACTACTACTACTACTACTACTACTACTACTACTACTACTACTACTACTACTACTACTACTACTACTACTACTACTACTACTACTACTACTACTACTACTACTACTACTACTACTACTACTACTACTACTACTACTACTACTACTACTACTACTACTACTACTACTACTACTACTACTACTACTACTACGACGATTCATGATCTTTTATTGCAATGCGTGCCAAAAGTTTATTACGTCCCATTACAAGTACAAGAGAGTAAAATTCATGGCAATGGAAAACATTTGGCAAGATACAATTGAGCAATACAATAATAGAATGGTAAAAAAGAATAATGTTGTGTCCGTGTGCATTTATCATTATAGTCCATAAAGCACCTAGTGGGACTTCGGTGTAGTTCCTTCCCATCCCATCTGGGCATCAAAGCTGTAATAAAAAAAGAAAACAGTACATTTAAAATGATTGCCCACTGTTACCAATACACCACTTTTACAAAATACTACTATGTTCATAAAATAGAATTGCTTATACAATGACAATGACAAATACCTGAAGTGCTGGTGACTCATCAAGGTGTCATCTCTCAGAACCTCTCACCTCCTCATTCTGTAACACAGACGTCAGGTCAGAGGTGTGGACACACTGCTAGTGTAGGTTTTCCATAGACTCTCAGTGTACTGTTGTTGTACTGTAAGGAGTAGGCTAGTGAAATCATTTCAATCCACAGTAGTATTCTACAGCAAATCTACATATCAATGAATTAATCATTATATTTGATTCCACACAACATTACCGTTCATTACAAAAGCATTTACTTTTTCTATACTTGTTCTAATCTATTATATCTCTAACAAAGCTAGCTAGCTAGCTAACAAACTAACACTTGTTTGGCTAGCTGGTATACACAAACACATTAAAATGGTGCATTAAAACATATTACAGTATGTTGCATGTTTAGTAGGTCTGCAACAAATGTATTTATTCATTATGTTTTATATTTGACAACCTATTTCTTCCTCCCACCATCTCCTATTAGTTTTGTAGAGGGGTGGCATAATTGTGGTGAGCAGTTTCAGTGGTTTAATAACTGATGCTAACAAAGGCGCTATCTACCTTACTCACAAAACAACAAATAACTGTTTGGCTATGCTAAGTAAACAACACAAAATCCTAGTAAACAACACATGTAACTCACTAAAACTTACCCAAGAACACAGCAGAAGGTCTGTCTGCAGACGACTGTGCCATGGACAGTGAACTGATGTGGAGATCAATGTCTGACATTCAGTTGTCTTCTTCGTCATCGTCAGTATCGATATTTCTGCCTGCTTATGACATTTTGTTGATAGCATTAGCGAGAGCTTCAGCACCATCTTGTAAACTTGTCAACAAACAGGTCCACACGCAGATGGCTACTTAAATACAGCTGGGGTGGGCGTGGCTACACACACTGCCACAGTAATACCCCCCACCCGACTTTGCTGAATGTAGGTATTTAGTGAATGTAAAACTGTTGGATATGATATCGAGTGGGTTCTTCATCGCTTCGTTTGTCGTCCTATGCCAAAAACCGGAAGACACTTTTTTTTTTTTTTTTTCCGCAACAAGACTTGTTTGGCTCGATTGCGAGGTTTCACAATTGCCGAGATGCAGACGTTTTAATGAAACCGTGTCACATATGTTCAAGTCAAGACTACAAAAACCCATCTTTTTAATATTGAAATGACTAAATAATTAAATGATGATTATATAATGATTGGAGCACTTTGAACTGCAACGTTTGCTAAACACCCAACACTGTCTTTAATCTGTGTCCTCTACACCCCCAACACTGTCCCTTTAATCTGTGTCCTCTACACCCCCAACACTGTCTTTAATCTGTGTCCTCTACACCCCCAACACTGTCTTTAATCTGTGTCCTCTACACCCCCAACACTGTCTTTAATCTGTGTCCTCTACACCCCCAACACTGTCTTTAATCTGTGTCCTCTACACCCCCAACACTGTCTTTAATCTGTGTCCTCTACACCCCCAACACTGTCTTTAATCTGTGTCCTCTACACCCCCAACACTGTCTTTAATCTGTGTCCTCTACACCCCCAACACTGTCCCTTTAATCTGTGTCCTCTACACCCCCAACACTGTCTTTAATCTGTGTCCTCTACACCCCCAACACTGTCCCTTTAATCTGTGTCCTCTACACCCCCAACACTGTCTTTAATCTGTGTCCTCTACACCCCCAACACTGTCTTTAATCTGTGTCCTCTACACCCCCAACACTGTCCCTTTAATCTGTGTCCTCTACACCCCCAACACTGTCTTTAATCTGTGTCCTCTACACCCCCAACACTGTCTTTAATCTGTGTCCTCTACACCCCCAACACTGTCTTTAATCTGTTGTGTAACATGTTTCTAATCACCTCTTCTTCTTCTCTGCAGCACTGGAAGACATAAATAATGATTTACTTAATTGAAAACAATCTTTCTTTTTTTTCCATCTGAATAAACAAAGCCAACAAATTAAAAGCGGTGAGTCTTTGAGGCATCCCTCCCCCTCTCCCTCCCTCTCCCCCCCCCCCCCCCCCCCCCCCCCCCCCCCTCGGTCGATTAGCTGCACTCCCACAGACGGGAATAAGGCGAAGCTCAGAGACTCAGAGAGACAGAGACACAGAGACAGAGACACAGAGAGACAGAGACACAGAGACTCAGAGACACAGGGACAGAGAGAGACAGAGACACAGAGAGACAGAGACACAGGGACAGAGAGAGACAGAGACACAGAGAGACATAGAGACTCAGAGACTCAGAGACACAGGGACAGAGAGAGACAGAGACACAGAGAGACAGAGACACAGGGACAGAGAGAGACAGAGACACAGAGAGACATAGAGACTCAGAGACTCAGAGACACAGAGACTCAGAGAGACAGGGACTCAGAGAGACAGAGACACAGAGACACAGAGACACAGAGAGACAGGGAGACACAGAGACACAGAGACACAGAGAGACACAGAGACACAGAGACACAGAGACACACAGAGACATACAGAGACACAGAGACAAAGAGACACAGAGACAGAGAGACACAGATACTCAGAGACACGGAGACACAGAGACACAGAGACACAGACACACAGAGACACACAGAGACAAAGAGACACAGAGACACACAGAGACAAAGAGACACAGAGACACACAGAGACATACAGAGACACAGAGACAAAGAGACACACGGAGACACACGGAGACACAGAGACATACAGAGACACAGAGACAAAGAGACACAGAGACACACAGAGACATAGAGACACACAGAGACACAGAGACTCAGAGACACACAGACACAGAGACACAGAGACAGAGACACAGAGACACACAGACACAGAGACACAGAGACACAGAGACACAGAGACACACAGACACAGAGACACAGAGACACAGAGACAGAGACACAGAGACACAGAGACACAGAGAGACAGGGAGACACAGAGACACAGAGACACAGAGAGACACAGAGACACAGAGACACAGAGACACACAGAGACATACAGAGACACAGAGACAAAGAGACACAGAGACAGAGAGACACAGATACTCAGAGACACGGAGACACAGAGACACAGAGACACAGACACACAGAGACACACAGAGACAAAGAGACACAGAGACACACAGAGACAAAGAGACACAGAGACACACAGAGACATACAGAGACACAGAGACAAAGAGACACACGGAGACACACGGAGACACAGAGACATACAGAGACACAGAGACAAAGAGACACAGAGACACACAGAGACATAGAGACACACAGAGACACAGAGACTCAGAGACACACAGACACAGAGACACAGAGACAGAGACACAGAGACACAGAGACACACAGACAGAGACACAGAGACACAGAGACACAGAGACACACAGACACAGAGACACAGAGACACAGAGACAGAGACACAGAGACACAGAGACCCAGAGACACAGAGACCCAGAGACTCAGAGACACAGATACACAGAGACACAGAGACACAGAGACACAGAGACTCAGAGACACAGGGACAGAGAGACACAGAGACAGAGACACAGAGAGACAGAGACAGAGAGACACAGAGACAGAGACAGAGAGACAGAGACACAGGGACACAGAGACACAGAGACTCAGAGACACAGGGACAGAGAGACACAGAGACAGAGAGACAGAGAGACA
>NW_027662434.1:10000-12500 GCF_963989245.1 Nansenia antarctica | reverse complement strand
ACCACGATAAAAGACGATAAACAATGATACAATGATAAAAAATGATAAACAACGTTAAACCACATTAAACAACGATAAACAATAATAAACAATGATAAAACACGTTAAACAACGATAAACCACGATAAACAACGTTAAACCACATTAAACAACGATAAACAACAATAAACAACGATAAACCACGTTAAACCACATTAAACAACGATAAATAACGTTAAACAACGATAAACCACGTTAGTGGGGAGCCAGACACCAGGGGGATTCCAGGGATTCCAGCAGCTGGTGTCGTTGTGTGCGCCTCTCGGATCTTCGGCCTTGGTTGGTTTGGTGGATTTGGGAAACTGCAGTGGCACAAGTGGCTTGCCAGGCTGATCTGTTGAGTGCCACAGTTTCAAGCTGCGTGGTGTTGATGTCTGCCGGCTTTAGGAGGTCCCGGGTGTAGTCCTTAACACTAGAACAGCCGTGCCTTTTTTACCTACTATAAGAGCCACCTCTTTACAATGCTCAAACTGCTATTTACACACAACGACCACTAGTTGGCCATCTTGTAAATTAGCCTGCTTCCTACACAGAACAACTGCAAAAAAGCTTCATACTAGCTTATCCTGATGTGATTGTGAAAATGTAAGGATACTGGGTGGTAGAACTCACATATCTAGAAAAAGTCATGAAAGGAGGGTCCTGAAATTTGATTGAGTGCAAAGATATAACATTTTTCTTTTCTCACAATCAATCATGGCTGATTAAGTTTTAAAGCGTCTCTTTTGGCCTCCAGCAGCCCGCTGTGCTCCTCTCAGTTGGCCATAGAGGACTTGGCGGGGCAGGCGGTGGTCAGGCATACGTATGGTGTGCCCTATCCAGCCAAGATGGTTTTTGGCCACAGCTGCGTCCATACAGGTTGAGTTGGTGTTGGTGAGGATGTCTGTGTGGGGGACTCGATCTTCCCAGGACAGGCACGCACACACACACACACACACACACACACGCACGTGTACACACACAACCCCACGAGACACATTTTAAATGCTTTATTTATGTCCACATACATGTACAATATCTAAAGGACACAAATACTATCAGTGCATTTTGACATTATGGAAACAGTCAGTTACAGTACAGTACAGCACACACACACACACACACACACACACCCACCCACCCCCACACAGACACATTTTAAATGCTTTATTTATGTCCACATACATGTACAATATCTAAAGGACACAAATACTATCAGTGCATTTTTACATTATGGAAACAGTCAGTTACAGTACAGTACAGCACACACACACACACACACACACACACACACACACACACACACACACACACAGCCAGCCTGTGAGACAGGCCTCATGCTAGCAGCTAGCCGCCTCACAGCCTCAGTTTGTAACATTTATGCTCATCCATAATAGATGTGACAGAGAAGCTCCACTTTAGAGAGGCTCTATGCTGCTGCTGCTCTCCTGAGGACACACACACACACACACACGGACACATGCACACACACACACAGACACGGGACGCACACACACACACAGACGCACACACACACGGACGCACACACACACACACACACGGGACACATGCACACACACACACACACACGGACGCACAAACACACACACACACACACACACACACACAAACACACACACACATACACACACACGGACGGACACACACAAACACACACGCACACACATACATACATACATACACACGCACACGGACATACACATATATACCGAAAGGCACGCACACACGCACACATGGATGAACAAGCAAGCACGCACACACACACACACACACACACATGGACGGAAAAGCACGCACACACACACAACACACACACCCACGCACACACACACACCCACACACACACACGGATGGACAAGCACGCACACACACACACACACAGATTCTCCTACACACACACACACCCTGCTCTGCGCGATATTCCTCCAGCTGTGTTTGATCCTCCCTGCGCCCCATCCATCTTCCTCCTGGCTGCGGAGCGTGTGTGTGTGTGTGTGTGTGTGTGTGTGTGTGTGTGTCGGAGCAGGGAGACTTATGGGAAACCTTTCGGCGGTGACAACCCAAAGGTCATGTTTATTTTTCCTCAAACGTTCTATGTGTTTTTCATCAGGCTCTCCGATAGACAGACCCCCCGCTTACCGAGGACCTGGGGACCTTTACACACACACACACACACACACACAGACACACACACACACTCCCAGGCCGGAACAGAGACCAGGGGAGGGATGCTGCCTTCTCTACCTCCCCCTGTTCTCTACCTCCACCCCCTCCCTCTGTTCTATACCTCTACCATGTTGTCTGAAGAGTGTCTTCTCTTCTATCAGTGTGACTGTGTTAACCTCTTCTTATCCACCTCATTTTTCTGGTTTTCTGCTCGAAATGACATGCCCACAGTGAATATAGAATATCTCCACAATCACAAGGGCCTTCATAATGATCTTGTTATCAAATGAAAGCT
>NW_027662436.1:7500-12500 GCF_963989245.1 Nansenia antarctica | reverse complement strand
CAGCTCCCCGTCCTCCCGCTGCAGAACAGATGTGTGTTTCAGCACCACGTCAGGGCTGGACAGCTCCTGGTCAGAGAGCCTGGAGTACCAGTCCATGTTTCAGCACCTGAACAGCTCCTCCCTGTTTCCTCTCTGTTTCAGAACCACCTCCACTGTGAACAGCTCCACCCTCCATCTCTGTTTCAGCTCCACCTTCACTCTGAACAGCTCCCTGTTTCATCTGTTTCAGCACCACCTTCACTATGAACAGCTCCTCCCTGTTTCCTCTCTGTTTCAGCACCGCCGACACTGTGAATAGCTTCTTCCATCGCTGTTTCAGCACCGCCTTCACTCTGAACAGCTCCACCCTGTTTCCTCTCTGTTTCAGCACCACCTACACTCTGAACAGCTCCTCCCTGTTTCATCTCTGTTTCAGCACCACCTCCACTCTGAAAAGCTCCCTCTCTGTTTCCTCTCTGTTTCAGCACCGCTTACACTCTGAACAGCTCCACCCTCCATCTCTATTTCAGCACCACCTCCACTGTGAACAGCTCCACCCTCCATCTCTGTTTCAGCACCTCCTACACTCTGAACAGCTCCTCTTCCTCCCATGTTTCAGCGCCACCTACACTCTGAACAGCTCCACCCTGTTTCCTCTCTGTTTCAGCACCGCCTACACTCTGAACAGCTCCTCCCTCCATCTCTGTTTCAGCACCGCCTACACTCTGAACAGCTCCCTCCATGTTTCATCTCTGTTTCAGCACCGCCTACACTCTGAACAGCTTCTTCCTGTTTCCTCTCTGTTTCAGCACCGCCTACACTCTGAACAGCTCCTCCCTCCATCCATGTTTCAGCACCGCCTACACTCTGAACAGCTCCTCCCTGTTTCATCTCTGTTTCAGCACCGCCTACACTCTGGACAGCTCCACCCTCCATCCATGTTTCAGCACCACCTCCACTCTGGACAGCTCCACCCTCCATCTCTGTTTCAGCACCGCCTACACTCTGGACAGCTCCACCTTCCATCTCTGTTTCAGCACCACCTACACTCTGAACAGCTCCCTCCATCCATGTTTCAGCACCACCTACACGCTGAACAGCTCCTTCCTGTTTCATCTCTGTTTCAGCACCACCACCGCAGTGGACAGTGCCTTGAGCCTGAGGGAGAGAGGGAAAGAGTGTGAGAGAGACAGAGAGACAGAGAGAGAGAGAGGTATGTAGTCCAAATCAATGTTCCAACTGTGGTAGAGGTGTGTTTCATTTCCTTTCGACCTCTGAGACAGGTATGTTTGAGACAGGTGTGAGAGAGAGAGGGTGAAGGAAAGAGAGAGAGAGAGAGAGAGAGAGAGAGAGAGAGGGAGGGTAAGGAAGAGAGAGAGAGAGAGGTTCAGGTAGTAGAGATCCTTGTTTCAACACCATTGACACCTCCTTATCCTACCACTGAGAGAGAGAGAGAGAGAGAGAGAGAGAGAGAGGGATGGAGAGAGAGAGAGAGAGGGATGGAGAGAGAGAGAGAGAGGGATGGAGAGAGAGAGAGAGTCAGAGGTCCATATCTCTGCTCCAGCACCCTGTCAGGACAGATCTCCTGTTCTTAGTTGGAGCATGAGAAAACCTCTCCTGCCTCATTAGCTCCAGACATTTAACATCTAACAGCCCTAACTCCACTACCTCACCTCCCAACCCCCACCCCCCACCCCTCACCCCTGCCCCCTGACTACTCTCACCCCCCACCCTCCACCCACCACCTTCTGACTCCCCCACCTCCCCCACCACCCCCCAGTCCTCACCCCCCACCCCCCATCCCCACCCCCCATCTCACCCCCATCTCCCACCTCTGCCCTCGACTCCAACCCCCACCCCTCCCCCCTGACTCCCCCCCATCTGGGTGAGAGGGAGAAGGATTTCCTCCTGAATCATCATTACCTCAGAGAGCCTCGTCTCCATGGCTCGGTTCAATACAGGGCCTGAGGGCCTCTCTCTCTCTCTCTCTCCCTCCCTCTCCCCCCCTCTCTCTCTCTCTCTCTCTCTCTCTCCCTCTCTCTCTATATATATATCTCTCTCTTTATCTCCTCTTTCTCACTCACTCCCTCTCTCACTCACTCACTCACTCACTCACTGTCTCTCTCTCTGAGTCACTCTCTCTGTCTCGCTCTCTTTATCTCCTTCTCTCTTTCACTCACTCTCTTTCTCACTCACTGACTCATTCACTGTCTCTCTCCCCCCTCCCTCCCTCCCTCCCTCCCTCCATCCCTCACTCCCCTTCTCTCTATCTCCTTCCCACTCTCTCTGTCTCTCCTGGGAGGTAGTGGATAAAAGCGTAGGCTCCCTGGACAGCGCAGTTGAAACATTTGACAGCACAGTGAATATACTGAGAGACACCAGATTAAACCCTGCACAGAACACTTCATTAGGGAGAACAAGCTGTTGAATAGTCAATAAACATGACACACACACACACACACGCACACACACACGCACGCACGCAAGCACACACACATGCACGCACACACGCATGCACGCGCACACACACACACCAGACACACCAGACACACATACACACACACACACACACCCTCTCCTGCTCAGGTCTCCTGCTGATCTCAGACCAGCTGTCATTGAAGCTCTCTCCCTCCCTCCTTCCCTCCCTCGGTACTCCAGCACACCATGACTCATATTAATACCCAGATCCAACGCTCTTGAAATACACCTGCATCATCTTTCAGTACGCTACACTTTGAAATACACCTGGACCATCTTTCAGTACGCTACGGTTGCAGCCAAACTGAAAGAACACCATGACAACAAGGCTGTCTGAGGACAAGCATAGGCTGTATTGAAGCTGATGTGGTTCTCTATGGTCCTCTATGGTCCTCTCTGGTTCTCTCTGGTTCTCTGTGGTCCTCTGTGGTCCTCTGTGTTCCTCTGTGGTCCTCTGTGGTCCTCTGTGGTTTCAGTGTTCCTCTGGACTCCTCTGTGTTCCTCTATGGTCCTCTCTGGTTCTCTGTGGTCCTCTGTGGTCCTCTATAGTCCTCTCTGGTTCTCTGTGGTCCTCTGTGGTCCTCTGTGTTCCTCTGTGGTCCTCTGTGGTCCTCTATGGTCCTCTCTGGTTCTCTGTGGTCCTCTGTGGTCCTCTGTGGTCCTCTGTGTTCCTCTGTGGTCCTCTGTGGTCCTCTGTGGTTTCAGTGTTCCTCTGTGTTCCTCTGTGTTCCTCTGTGGCTCAGTGTGGTCCTCTGTTTTCCTCTGTGGTCCTCTGTGTTCCTCTGTGATCCTCTGTGTTCCTCTGTGGTCCTCTGTGTTCCTATGTGGTCCTCTGTGTTCCTCTGTACTCCTCTGTGGTCCTCTGTGGTCCTCTGTTTTCCTCTGTGGTCCTCTGTGTTCCTCTGTGTTCCTCTGTGGTCCTCTGTGTTCCTCTGTGGTCCTCTGTGTTCCTCTGTACTCCTCTGTGGTCCTCTGTGGTCCTCTGTGGTCCTCTGTGTTCCTCTGTGGCTCAGTGTGTTCCTCTGTGGTCCTCTGTGTTCCTCTGTGGTCCTCTGTGGTCCTCTATGGTTCAGTGTGGTCCTCTATGGTTCAGTGTGGTCCTCTGTGTTCCTCTGTGGTTCTCTGTGGTCCTCTGTGTCCTCTGTGTTCCTCTGTGGCTCAGTGTGTTCCTCTGTGGTCCTCTGTGTTCCTCTGTGGTCCTCTGTGGTCCTCTATGGTTCAGTGTGGTCCTCTATGGTTCAGTGTGGTCCTCTGTGTTCCTCTGTGGTTCTCTGTGGTCCTCTGTGTCCTCTGTGTTCCTCTGTGGTCCTCTGTGTTCCTCTATGTTCCTCTGTGGTCCTCTGAGTTCCTCTGTGGTCCTCTGTGTTCCTCTGTGGTCCTCTGTGGTCCTCTGTGATCCTCTGTGGTTCTCTGTGGTCCTCTGTGGTCATCTGTGGTCCTCTATGATTCAGTGTGGTTTCTCTGTGTTCCTCTGTGTTCCTCTGTGATCCTCTATGGTTCCTCTGTGGTCCTCTGTGGTCCTCTATGGTCCTCTGTGTTCCTCTATGGTCTTCTGTGGTCCTCTGTGTTCCTCTGTGGTCCTCTATGGTCCTCTGTGTTCCTCTATGGTCTTCTGTGGTCTTCTGTGGTCCTCAATGTGTTCCTCTATGGTTCCTCTGTGGTCCTCTGTGGTCTTCTGTGGTCCTCTGTGATCCTCTATGGTTCCTTTGTGGTCCTCTGTGGTCTTCTGTGGTCCTCTGTGGTCCTCAGTGTGTTCCTCTATGGTCCTCTGTGGTCCTCTGTGTTCCTCTATGGTCCTCTGTGATCCTCAGTGGTCCTTTGGGGCTTTGGGGCTCAGTGTGTTCCTCTATGGTCCTCTGTGGTTCTCTGTGGTCCTCTGTGTTCCTCTGTGTTCCTCTGTGTTCCTCTGTGTTCCTCTGTGGTTCAGTGTGGTCCTCTGTGGTCCTCTGTGTTCCTCTGTGTTCCTCTGTGGTCCTCTGTGGTTCCTCTGTGTTCCTCTGTGGTCTTCTGTGGTCCTCTGTGGTCCTCCATGGTTCCTCTGTGGTCCTCTGTGGTCCTTTGTGTTCCTCTGTGGTCCTCTGTGGTCCTCTGTTGTCTCAGTGTAGTCCTCTAAAGCTCAGTTGGTAGAACATTGCACTAACAACGCTGATGTATGGGTTTGGTTCCTGCTGGGACCATAGGTACTGAAAAATGGATGTATGCACTCGCTGCAATGTAGGTCGCGTTTGGATAAAAGTGTCAGCTGAACAGCTTATGTATGTTGAGCTCCGTCGGACTTTGGCTTTGATATTTGTACTTCATATTTGAACATAGATAGATTTCCCCGCGGGCAAATTCAGGCGTTACAGCAACTCACACCACTAGTACAAGTAATATACTATGTGCATATATATTTATAGAGAGGGAGGAAGGGAGATAGAGAGGGAGAGAGATTGATAGAGAGAGGGAGAGAGACGGAGAGAGTATATATAGATATTAATATAGCTGTAGATCGATTTTCCAACCTGCTCAGTTTTTCACTCTGTCTCCTCTGTCTGTCAACA
>NW_027662436.1:0-2500 GCF_963989245.1 Nansenia antarctica | reverse complement strand
TTATCTGTTCATAATACATTCAGTTCGTTGGATCTATAGTGTTGAGTCACTCAGGCGCGCGCGCGTGTGTGTGCGTGTCCGTGCGTGCGTCCGTGCGTGTGTCCGTGCGTGCGTGCGTGCGGTAGCTACAGAGGGCGTGAGAATATCGAGAAAAGTGACACAAACATTAATCCCCCCTGCATCCCCCCGCGCGACACACAGACACGCGGAATTCCTTGAAACGCATTTCAAACGCTATCAATGCGTCAAAGAGAGACTCCTTCACAAACCCCTGATCCCAGATCTTCAGATTTAGATATATACCCACGGGGGGGTGGAGTGCCAACGGCTGGACCAGGGCGGAGCCAGAGCCTGGCAGATTACCCCCCCCCCCCCCCCTCTCTCTCTCTCTCTCTCTCTCTCTCTCTCTCTCGATTATGGTGAGACTACCCCCCCCCCCCCCCCCTCGCCCGCCCTCCCTCCCTCCCTCCCCCCCTCGTCCGCGCATCTCTTCCTCTCCGTTCTCCGCCGGTCTTCCTCCTCCTCGGGTAATTCGGTTCCAGGCAACTGTGCTGCTGCGGTCCGTGGTAGTTGTGTGCCTCTTTCCTCCGGGCCTCCTCCTTTTTCTCTCTCTCTCCCTCTCTCTCTGTCTCTCTCTCTGTCTCTGTCTCTCTCTCTGTCTCTCTCTCTCTCTCTCTCTCTCTCTCTCTCTCCTCTCCTCCTCTCCCTCCTCCTCCCACACACTGCTGGCGAGCCTCCGCATGAACAGCCTCTCTCATCGCGGCGCGTCGTGGTGAATTTTTTTACAGTTGATTTTTTTTTTCTGTCGCAGAGAATAAGAAGTGGTGTCGGTGGCGTTTCGGAATATTGGGGATCCCTGTGAAATATTGACGAGTTTGTCATTTGTTCTCTTTTATTTTTTTTTTATTTTTTTTACATATAATAAATATTTTTAACTCGTATCCATCGCTGTTGACATCACTGCTAATTTGAGGTTTTCCGGGGAGCTTTTTTGAGACCTGTATGAAAAATGGAAGTTTTCCCCGTTTCGTTTGGTGCGTTCAGGCTGAGGGAGAGATGCGTCGTGTCTGAGGCATAAAAACCAAGGTCTCCCCTTCCAAGTCAAGTCGCCACCGGGACCTGCGTCTGAAACCTCCCCTCGACAAAAAACACCGCTTTTCCCCCCCCCTTCATATTTGGTCACACACTGCGTTGGGTTTGTGTATTTAAACCTCCCAGATTGTTCCGGATGCGTCGGTGGTGTTGGATGCGGCTGCGGAGAGATGATCCCTCAGCTCCCGTCCAGGAACATCTGATGTGAAGGGATTTTTTTTTCCGACACAGGGCAACCGGGAGGAGATCTAGCAACCGGGAGAGAGAGATCTGTTCTCCTTTCAACTAAAAGAACAGCCCCCACGTCTAAGTCAAGAAGCCGAGATCGTAGCCTACATCGAGAGAGAGACAGACAGCGAGACACGGCGGCATCAACCGTCGTTTTCCCCGGGATTTAAAACTCTATCCTCTCTAACACGGAGGGTTTGGTGTTATATATCGTGATTCTTTGGGGAAAAATAGCCTTTAAACTGAGAGGAGACATGAAAGTTATTGCAGCGGTGTTGCTTCTCTGCGTTATGTGGAGTCAGGAGTGGGAGCCCGTCCTCACCGACTCCATCATACACATCGGTAAGTTGCGCCTTTTCCCCCCCCTCCAGTTATAAGGTATATCATAAGGTTGGTATATCATAAGGTTGGTATATCATAAGGTTGGTATATCATAAGGTTGGTATATCACTCATAAGGGGAGCCTGTGTGCGATGTGGACGTGTGGAAGAATTCAGCAGGTCGTCTGCGGGGATCACTGACGCCAAAACACACAGCGCTTATGTGATCCATCGCAGTTCCCTGGGCATGGTTCTGGAATAATATTGAGTGTGTGAGTGAGACACGATCGGAAATAACTCCACGTTCCACTAGCTGCACGAAACGCATTTAAGCCCAACCGTTTCCAAACCATGCGCCAACCATTATGCGCACAATGACAAATTAAGTTTTTTTCTCTTTTTTAATCTTGAGTTTATCTTACATCCATACGATTTATGTATGCACTCAACCTGAAAATCTACATTGTCAAATAAGCTCGATCATCAATAGCCTACATTTCTGTATCCACCATGCACTCCTGCAAAAAGGTGGGAAAATGTGAGGGTATAGTGATAATATGCTTATTCGGTACGTGGAGAGAGAGAGAGAGGAGGGTGGCGTGTTGGATCCACTGTGGATTTTCCTCCCCTCTGCGTGAAAACAGGTGGTTTGTGTGGTCTGCGTGGGGATTAAGAGGGAATGTTGCGGATATTTATTTGATCGTTGGTACAACGTGTCTGCTTCTCCACAGTGACTGCTGGATTACGACACTAGAATAGGAGATCTATCTATGTATGTGTCTGCCTGCCACCGTGACCGGGGTGGGTATGTATGTAGGCTACGTACCGATGCTGCTCCGCTCCAACAGGAGGGAGAGATC
>NW_027662437.1:5000-12655 GCF_963989245.1 Nansenia antarctica | reverse complement strand
ACACACTCTCCTCTGTTTTACACACACTCTCCTCTGTTTTACACACACACTCTCCTCTGTTTTACACACACACACACACACACACTCCTCTGTTTTACACACTCTGTTTTACACACACACTCTCCTCTGTTTACACACACACACACTCCTCTGTTTTACACACACACACACACTCTCCTCTGTTTTACACACACACACTCTCCTCTGTTTTACACACACTCTCCTCTGTTTTACACACACACTCTCCTCTGTTTTACACACACACTCTCCTCTGTTTTACACACACACTCTCCTCTGTTTTACACACACACTACACACACACTCTCCTCTGTTTTACACACACACACACGCACACACACACACTCCTCTGTTTTACACACACACACACTCTCCTCTGTTTTACACACACACACTCTCCTCTGTTTTACAAACACACACTCTCCTCTGTTTTACACACACACTCTCCTCTGTTTTACACACACATTCTCCTCTGTTTTACACACACACTCTCCTCTGTTTTACACACACACTCTCCTCTGTTTTACACACACATTCTCCTCTGTTTTACACACACACACACTCTCCTCTGTTTTACACACACACTCTCCTCTGTTTTACACACACATTCTCCTCTGTTTTACACACTCACACACACTCTCCTCTGTTTTCCACACACACTCTCCTCTGTTTTACACACTCTCCTCTGTTTTACACACACACTCTCCTCTGTTTTACACACTGTCCTCTGTTTTACACACTCTCCTCTGTTTTACACAGACACACAGAAACACAGAAACACAGTTCCCTGTTCCCCTCCGCCACCACTCAGGCACTAATGGACTCTGTACTGGAGTGCCATGGGCCCATTTAAACCCTGGACTCTCTAATGGACTCTATACGAGAGGACCATGGGCCCATTTAAACCCTGGACTCTCTAATGGACTCTATACGAGAGGACCATGGGCCCATTTAAACCCTGGACTCTCTAATGGACTCTATACGAGAGGACCTGGGTCCATTTAAACCCTGGAAACCCTCTAATATACTCTATACGAGAGGACTGTGGGCCTGTCTATCACTACAACCTGTCTAACACTACAACCTGTCTATCACTACAACCTGTCTATCACTACAACCTGTTTAACAGTGTGTGTGTCTGTGTGTGTGTGTGTGTGTGTGTGTGTGTGTGTGTCTGTCTGTTTGTGTGTGAGTGTGTGTGTGTGTGTGTGTGTGTGTGTGTGTCTCTGTCTGTCTGTGTGTGTTTGTGTGTGTGTGTGTGTGTGTGTGTGTATGTGTGTGTGTATGTATGTGTGTGTGTGTTTGATGGAAATTGACCCAATTGCACATAAAGACATAAAGTATATATATATATATATATATATATATATATATATATATATATATATATATATATATAATGTACAGCTATAAAATAATATCTCATCTGCAGCGTTGTGTTGGGGAGGAACACACGCACACACACACACGCACACACACACACACACACACACGCACGCGCACGCACGCACGCACGCACGCACGCACACACACACACACACACACACACACACACACCTCGCCCTACACACTCCATCCCCTTTAGGTGGGCTATTAAGAGAGAGAGATGCTGTTAAGATATATATGCAGATGTCTGCAACACAGTGGCTATGACAGGGGAGGGGGGGGGGGGGTCGTAACAGCCAGAACACTTCAGCTTAATGACCCCCCCCCCCCCCCCCCCGCACACACACACACACACACACACCCCTGCACGCAACTTTTAACGTCCGTTAAGCCCTCGGCGTCGGGGAGGGAGTCTGGGTTTTTATCTGTCGGAGTCCAGGAACAGAATCATTTGTTCCTGTTGGTACCACTCACATAGAACTGCCATTACCTCCCATAACAGAGGGGGAGGGAGGGAGGGAGGGAGGGGGGGAGGGAGAGAGGGAAGGAGGGAGGGAAGGAGGGAGAGATGAAGTGAGAGAGGGAGAGAGAAGGAGGGAAGGATGGAGAGAGGGAGAAAGGGAAGGAGGGAGGGATAGAGAGGGATGGAGGGAAGGAGAGAGGGAGGGAGAGAGGGAGAAAGGGAAGGAGGGAGGGATGGAGAGGGATGGAGATATTGCGCAATTATTATGCGGGTTCAGGGAAGCCAAGGGTTATAAGTTTCTATACAGAGTTGACCACACTGCAAAAGTCTAACAGTGAAACAGTGACCGACTATCATTCGTGCAGAAAGGGCAATAACTGCACTGAGGAATGCAGATTCGACTTTGAGTGATAGCCTACTTGTGGCTATGGTATTGAAAGGACTGCCCGAGTCATTTAAACCCTTTGCGATACATGTCACACAGAGTGACGAGACCATGCCTTTTTCTGAGTTTAAAACTAAGCTCAGGAGTTTTGAGGACACGGAGAAAATGCGCGTAACGGCGTCGGAGGACAATGTTATGCGAGCCCAAGCCCTGTCTGACCGGGGTGCCCATCACAGTGCCCAGAACGCCCAAAGCGCACGTAGCCAGAACGCTATAGCCACAGCTATAAATGTGGCCAAAAGGGACATATCTAAAGGACCTGTCGACGCAAGGTGTGGTGTAACCACTGTAGGAGCTCCACACATCAAAGAGCCGCCTGCAAAAGGAGACTGGACCAGGACGACGCGCGAGGGGTGTCCGAGCAAGTGAGTGGTCATGACAACACGTACGCGTTTCTGGCTAAGGACAAGCCAGGACGCAGTGTTACGAGGGGCCTGATGGTGGACACCGGTGCGACTGCGCATATTATCACCGACCTGGCCAGGTTCAAGGTGTTCGATGATGGTTTCCAGGCCGAGACGCACTGCGTGGAGCTGGCGGACGGCACGAGGAGCAAAGGGGTCGCAGAGCGCAGAGGAGATGCGGAGGTGTGCTTGATGGACAGCCGAGGGAGGCGACTGACTACAACACTGCGAGGGGCGCTGTACATCCCCTCATTCCCCCAGGACATCTTCTCTGTGAGAGCAGCCACAGACACTGGGGCAACTGTAATCTTCAGAACAGGAGAAGACATCCTACAGCACAGAGACGGTACTGCATTTCACATCCATGAGCATAATAGACTATATTATTTGCCCACAGTAGATGACCAATGTGATCAAAGTAAGAGCTGTTTTGATCTAAAGACATGGCATGAAATTCTAGGACATTGCCATTTTGAGGATGTTCTGAAACTCCAGAATGTTGTCGATGGTATGTCAATTAAGGGAAAAATGTATAAGTCTAACCTGAACTGTGAAGTGTGCACTCGGGGAAAGTTTGTACAGAGCTTCAACAGGAAGCCGGATAGAAGGGCCAAAAATGCTCTATAGTTGGTGCACACAGACCTAGCGGGTCCAATTGACCCAGTGTCCATAGATGGACATAGATTTGCACTTTCGTTCACAGATGACTACGTATACTAGTACTGTGTTGTTCTACTTTCTTAAGCACAAGAGTGATACTGTACATTTTTGAATCTGTATCTGATGACATACTAGGCATTGTAAATCACTCCCTACTTAAAGGGATATTTCCAGCGGCGCTTAAAACTGCCCTGGTTAGACCCACCCTGAAGAAAAGTAACCTAGATCCTTCTGATCCAAAAAACTGTAGACCAATATCCAATCTCACTTTTCTAAGCAAAATTTTAGAAAAGGCAGCGTATAGACAGCTTCATGAATTCTTAGTCTTAAATAATAGGTATGACCCACTTCAGTCAGGTTTCCGATCATACCACAGCACAGAAACCGCTTTGCTTAAGGTAACAAATTACCTTAGGATAAATGCAGACTCGAAAAAACTCTCGATTCTTGTACTCTTAGACTTAAGTGCAGCCTTTGATACAGTAGACCATTCCATACTTATTGAGAGACTTGAAAACTGGGTTGGCCTCTCAGGTCCGGTCTTGAACTGGTTCAGGACTTACCTGGCTGACCGAGACTACTTTGTAGCCCTTGGTGACCATAAGTCAAAAAATTATAGCACAACCTGTGGAGTTCCCCAGGGGTCCATTTTAGGACCGTTGCTCTTTAGCCTATACATGCTACCCCTCAGTTCTGTTATCAAGAAGCATAGCGTTAACTACCACAGCTATGCTGACGACACTCAGCTTTATATCTCAGTAACTCCCAACGACTACAAGATGATTGACCACCTGATAGATTGTATTGCCGATATTAATATTTGGATGACACAAAACTTTCTCCAACTCAATCAAGAAAAAACAGAGGTATTGATCATTGGCGAGAAAACTGGGAGAGAGAAATTATCTGCACACTTGAAAACACTAGCTCTTAACACTAAGTGTCAGGTCATAATTGACTCAGATCTAAATTTTGAAACTCATATTAATAATACTATTAAAACATCCTTCTACCATCTAAGAAACATCACTAAGGTACAATCATTTCTCTCCCAGGCAGACACTGAAAAATTAATGCATGCGTTTGTTACTAGTAGGCTAGATTACTGTAATGCTCTCCTGACAGGTCTCCCCCAAAAAATGATAAATAGACTACAAATGGTTCAAAATGCTGCTGCTCGTGTCCTTACTAGGACCAAACGAAGAGCGCACATCACACCTGTCTTGAGATCACTACACTGGCTCCCTGTCAGTCATAGAATAGACTTTAAGATCCTTTTACTAGTTTATAAATCACTTCACTGTGATGCACCCAATTACATGGTGGACATGCTCATAAGATACACACCAGCTAGACCCCTACGGTCTAGTGGCACGGAACTTTTAATAGTGCCAGAGGCTAGGACAAAGAGATTTGGAGGATCAGCTTTTAGCATATATGCTCCTAGACTGTGGAACACCCTACCTGAGGGCCTGAGGTTGTCTAAAACTCAGGACATTTTTAAGCGTGACCTCAAAACCTACTTATTCAATGTCGCCTTTTGATACTACGGGAGACATTGGACATTATAGAACTAGGATCACTAGGCCATTACACCATACTCGTGTTTTGAGATTTGTGTTGACAGGAAAATGGACCCGGGTGCTGATGAGGCACTGTCAGCTCCAAATAGCACCTAGAGCAGTACTGGAACCAGTACAAGGGTGTACCAGGACCACCATCAGGTTGTATTGCTGTCATCTTTATTGTCTTTATTGTGTTGTTGCATCATAACTGTGCCTAAGATTCTCTTTTGGCAGGACCTGTGACCATCCGGATGCAGAACGATGCAAATATAACACTAAATTTATGGACAGAGTGTACGCCGATAATATGCAAGGAATTTTTCCTGGATACATGGTGTACAGGTTTTTGCCCTTGCTTGCTTGCTTTGTGCCGGTGGTCCTTGGCCTCCCCTTGGGGACCGCTGGGTACTGGTAGGCAAACTGGCTAGTAGTCGCTCTATTGGTAGAGGGCTGCAAGGGAATTTTTTCCTGGCTACATAGTATACAGGTTTTTACTTTTGCCTGCTCGCGGCTCTGTCAGTATTGATTGATTGACTGATTGACTGAACATTTTCATTGTGTGAAGCGCATTGAGTTGCATCTTCTAAGAAATGCGCTATACAAATAAAATTTGATTTGATTTGATTTGATTTGTACAGGCGACAGAGCAGTTCATAGCTGACACCGCCCCGTATGGTAGGATCAGACGTATCAGGTCAGATAATGGTACTGAATTTACAGGGAAAGAGTACCAAGGGCTACTGAGAAGAAATGGTATCAGACATGAGACATCATCTCCATATTCGCCACATCAGAATGGCACTGCAGAACGCCAGTTTAGGACTCTCTTTGACATGGCTCGATGCATGTTATTAGAGAGCAATCTACCCAAGGTGTTATGGCCTTATGCAGTACAGACTGCATCTGTAGTGAGAAATAGGTGTTTTAACAATCGCACAAAACAGACACCTTACATGATGCTGACAGGGAGACGTCCCAATATGTCTAGGATGCAGAAGTTTGGAACGGTGTGTTATGCCTACAAACAGGATAAGAAAAAGCTAGACCCAAGGAGTGAGAAGGGCTTCTTTGTAGGGCATGACAAGAAAAGCCCAGCTTACCTGGTTTTCTATCCTGACAGTGGAAAGGTGAGGAAGCACAGACTGGTCAGATTTATGCCAAAGACGATGGGTGAGCAGCAGACACAGACTGAGATATCAATAGATGATGAGGACTGTGATGTGCCACAAAGGGCCAGCACGACTAAGCAAAGGGACGTGAGTCCAAAGACTGCTCAAGAGCATATTCCTGTGACGAGGCCCGAACAGGTGCAGACTAGGGAGAAACCGGAGTCTCCACGCTATCCTCCCAGGGAGAGGAAGAGACCAGATTATTTTGGGGACCGTGTATATGAAGTAGGAAGTCAGAACCAGGCACAGGTAAACATTGATTACTGCTACAAAATGTTGTGTAACGTACCTTTGACCTACAGTGATGCAGTGAAGTCACCCAAGTCTAGAGAATGGGTCAGTGCTATGGACGACGAATTGCAATCATTGAGAGAGAATGGTACGTTTACCTTGACTAACTTACCCCAGGGCAAAGTTGCAGTGGGGGGTAGATGGGATTATACAATCAAGAAAAATGCAGATGGTTCAGAAAAATACAAAGCACGATATGTTGCAAAAGACTACAGTCAGAGAAAGGGTGTTGACTATGAAGAGACCTTTTCTCCCACAGCCGATTTAACCAGTGTTCGAGTGTTGATGCAAAAAGCAGCACAGGAGAATTTGATTTTACATCAAATGGATGTCAAAACTGCCTATCTTCATGCACCGATAGATTGTGAGATATACATGGAACAGCCAGAGGGTTATGAGCAGACATCTGGCACAGAGACAGTGGTGTGTAAACTAGAGAAGTCACTGTATGGTCTAAAACAGTCTGGCCGAAATTGGAACCATTTATCACATGACTTTCTAATGGTGAATGAGCTTGTGCTACACCCTGCAGATCATTGTGTATATACTAAAGAAACGGAACATGAGAAAGTGATCATGATTATATGGGTCGATGATTTGGTTATTGCTGCCAGTAACGAGAATGCACTGAATGTTGTAAAAGAGATGCTCTCATAGAAATTTCAGATGAAAGATATGGGCAAATTGACACATTTCCTGGGAATCGATTTTTGAACAGTGTGATGGATGTGTAACAATGTCACAAAAGCAGTGTGTAAAGAACATGCTAGAGAGGTTTGACATGCAGAACTGTAAACCCAGATCGACGCCTTGTGGGCAGACACTCAATTACACTGAAGGGGCAGGATTAATGAGTGATGTCACTCGGTACAGAGAGGTGGTCGGTAGCCTCATCTACCTGACTATGTGTACTAGGACAGATCTTTGTTTCATAGTGAGTAAACTGTCCCAGTACTTTACCAAACCAACCGAGGAACATTGGGCCACTGCCAAACATGTATTGAGGTTCTTAAAGGGCACCAGTGATAAAGTGTTGTGTTACAAAAGGTGTAACTCTGATTTGAGATTACAGGCTTTCAGTGATGCTGACTGGGCAGCAGATGTCACAGACCGTCGTAGCACAACAGGTTACTGTGTTAGTCTACATGAGAAAGGTCCATTGGTCTCATGGAAGACCAAAAAGCAACCAACGGTGGCGTTGTCCACATGTGAGGCGGAGTACATTAGCTGCAACCACCCAAGAGTGTTTACACC
>NW_027662438.1:69196-72280 GCF_963989245.1 Nansenia antarctica | reverse complement strand
ACCGGAGGTGGAGAAAATGGCCCTCCATCCATCCATCCATCCCTTCATCTACCCCTCCATCCCTCCATTCCATCCATTCACCCAAGCCCAAAAAGCCCAATTTTCTATCCTCACAATGAATAAATAAAGCTGCTCTGTTCACTAATGCATCTCCAAAACAGGTCTGTTACTCCTGGGAGGAGAGAGAGAGAGAGAGGGGGGGGGGGCAGAGAGAGACAGAGGGGGGTGGAGGCACCAAAGAGAGGGCGGTAGAGGGAGAGAGAGGGGGGAGGGAGAGAGAGACAGAGAGAGGGGGGGAGGGGGGGAGAGAGACAGAGAGAGAGGGAGGGAGGGAGAGACAGAGGGGGGGGGGGAGACAGAGAGAGGGGGGGAGAGAGACAGAGAGAGAGGGAGAGGAGGGAGGGAGAGAGAGGGAGACAGAGACATATATATAGAGAGAGAGAGAGAGAGAGAGAGAGAGACAGAGAGAGACAGAGAGAGAGAGACAGAGAGAGAGAGACAGAGAGAGAGAGACAGAGAGAGAGAGACAGAGAGAGAGAGAGACACACGGACAGACAAACAACTAAAATGCAACATCTAATGCAACAACAACCCCTGAGGAGAGAAAAAAAAAAGAAATGAGAGTCGGAAGAGAGAGAAGTAGAAACTCGGTGTTTCTCCCACTTCCTCTCCTCCCGACGCTCAGAGAGGAAGTGAGGCGGCCTGTTTCCACAACAACCGCTGAATTATTCATGGCGGCGTGCCAGCAGAGGAATGCCAACTCACCGACGCTCTTCTCCCTCCACCTGTACGCTGGCCGAGGAGGCCTACATCCTATGTATAATTGATGGATGCTAAAATGCTAATAAATGGCTGAAAGGGTGCAGCGAAATGTCATGTGAGGCGGTGAGGAAGTTGTGAGGGTCGCGACTGTTTGTTCTCTCTGGTTGGGAGACACACACTCCACACACACCCCAGCCGTGTACAATGTACCCAGGGAGCCTGGCGTACGAGTGAAACACCGCAACACGGTCAAAACACGAATTCCGGCCTGTTTTTTGGGGGGTTTTAGGTTTTTTGGGTGGTGAAACTTGACGTGTTTTTGACCGTGTTGCGGTGTTCGATATGTTTCACACGTACGCCAGGCTCCCATCGTACACGGCTTGGTTTGAGGTGGTCCGTCCATCCATTCCTGCCTCCCTCCTTCCCTCCCTCCTCCCTCCCTCCCTCCTTCCTTCCTTCCCTACCTACCTCCCTCCCTCTCTGCTCCCTCCCTCTCTGCTCCCTCCCTCCCTCCATCCCTCCCTCCTTCTCTCTCTCCCTCCCTCCCCCCCTCCCTCCCTCCCTCTATCCATCCCTCCCCCCTCCCTCCATCCATCCCTCCATCCAGTTGTATGGGGTCAACACACAGAGGGTCTCAGAGGCGATGGCTGCCTGCAGTTCCCTGCCCCACCAACAGAGGGAGGAACGACCACGATGACCCACGTCAGGGAAACAGAACAATCCACCCCGACTTCCACGAAGTCTGAAAGTGTGTCTAAATCTGTTTATTTATTTATTTATTTTTTCGGTGATATGAAGTGTAATTAAAGTTCGGGGAGGAGGAGAGGGGGATTGTGGGATAATTCCAAGGGTTTTATTATTGGCTCCTGCTCAGACGTAAACAGCGGGGAGCTGAGGAGAGTTGGGGGGGGGGGGGGGGGGAGGGGGGGGGGAGAGCAGCTTGCTGTGAGACAAATTGGAAGTAGCTTCCACAGAGGAGACTAGAACGTTCCGTAATCAATACGGTGGATTTCTGCGCCGTTCCAGTGGATCAGCGTCAACATGAAACCTCTCGATTGGAAAAAGAAGAAGTCGATGTTTTTCTGTTGTTGCACACCGAACCTCAACAACACCCCCACCCCCCCCCCCCGCCTCCCCCAAAACACCTGGCATCTCTCACTCTCACGTCTCTCATCTCAGTGTATTTATTTTCCTCCTCCCTCATCCTCCCTCTGTTCTCTCTCTTCCCACACTGTGTTCTCTTGCCCTCCTTCCTTCCTTCCCTCCCTCTCTCTCTCTCTCTCTCCGTTCATCTCACCTCCCCCTCTCTCTCCCTCTCTCTCTCTCTCTCTCCATGTATCTCAACCTCACCCTCTCTCTCCCTCCCTATCCCTCCGTCCCTCCCACTCTCTCTTTCCCTCCCTCCCTCTTTCTTACCTGCAGTCCAGTTTCTCCATCTCAAAGTGAGGGTTGAAGTTGAGGACGATGCGCTGGGAGGGTTCCGGGCGGTGATGACCCAGCGACAGTTCTGGTGGGGGGGGTACTCCAGGGGGTACCCTGGGGTGGTGATGTACCCCGCATCACTGGCGTCCAGCTGGCCGCCGCACGCCTCCCCTGGAGGAGAGAAGACATGGCGTCAGTTAGCATCAACGGTTAGCCTCATCGGTTAGCATCGTCGGTTAAAACAGCCACGAGGGGTCATTTGACCCTGTGGGTAAAGAAAAAGTGTTATATCTTTGCACTCGATCAAATTTCAGGACCCTCCTTTCATGACTTTTCCTAGATATGTGCGTTCTACCACCCAGTATCCTTACATTTTCTAAATCACATCAGGATAAGCTAGTATGAAGCTATTTTGGCGTTTTTCTGTGTAGGAAGCAGGCTAATTTACAAGCGGCCAACTAGTGGTCGTTGTGTGTAAATAGCAGCTTGAGCATTGTAAAGAGAGGCTCTTTTAGTAGGTAAAAAAGACACGGCTGTTCTAGTGTTAGCATCGTCGGTTAGCATCGTCAGTTAGCGTCGTCGGTAAGCACCAGCGTCGATTAGCACCAAAAGTATGTCATTCAGATCTGAGGATAAAGTCGCCCGAATTGTCGACATTCTCGACTTGACTTTTGACTTTATTCACCAGGAATGCATAAATGATGATGCTTCGTTTTAGCAGCGAAACAAAGTAGTGTTGTTAGGTAAACGCCACAGAGGACACTCGGCTCTAGGTGTGTTAAACCACCGTGACACATCTCAGGAGTTTCAGAAATGAGAATCACATGATGAAGAATGTTCAGTGAAGAGTGCTGACTTGGTCCAAATAATTAAAATAAATCTCTTTCTAAAATCTCGAGG
>NW_027662438.1:41696-44196 GCF_963989245.1 Nansenia antarctica | reverse complement strand
TATCTCCCCCTCACATAGGCTATGACACAATGAATGCCACAGGCTTTGGGTTGACATGATCAAAGCTTTTTAGGACTCACTACTAAGGAGGAGCCAACGTCATACTTTGGAGCCCTTTTGACACGACAACTACTACAGTAGCTTCTACAGCGTTTGTGATGCATAGCATTATGTGTTTTAAGCGTTGCTGCAATACCTGAACCGTCATTCAACTGATCAATTGTAACATTAACAGAAGAAGGAAGAACATTAGCAATAGCTAAGAAATCTTTTTTTCCCTTTCTAGTGATACAAGTCCTTCATTTTGGGGTCTTTGCAATGGTTCATCAGCATCTCATTGGCAGAGACAGCATAGGTCCCAATTAATGGTCCCGCTACTAGAGGTAGAGGTAGAGGTAGAGGTAGAGGCCATATTGTGATGACATAATACATGACTTACGTGAGATTGAGGAAATTGTAGCCTACATGTTGTCGTTGCAGGAAATAGTAGTTGTAGACAGAAGTAAAACAAGACAATACCTTATTTTCAGCATGTGTCCTATCAATTGAAATGATAAGAATGCATATATGACAATGGGCTGTGTTCGTGTAAACAGAAGAAGGCATCAGTCATTGTTATCAGGGGCGGATTTAGGATCGTAGGAGATCCGGGGCTTAGCCCAGAGGGAGAATATAATGTGCGCGCAGAGCGCGCCGGAAAATTTTGCCTTCAACCTTCAACTTACCACCACCTTAAAGCGGACAAAAGGCACTGGAGAACACATATACATTCACACCCTTTAATGAAGCAAACTAATTGTGGTGGTTCTGGGCACAGAGGGAGGTCAGCACACGTAGCTCCCCCTGCCAGTCACCATCATTTATATTTGTATAGAATTACATAATTGATGGGCTGAGGCTAGTTATGTTACAGTATGTATATCAGGGCAGACTCTGTGCTCACCACTTATATTGTATTTAGAGTCTTGTCCTGTGTTATATGACGATATATTACATGTATTGTTGGCCTGTGTATAGTACTGTGAAATCAAATCCCCCCTGGGACATTAAACAAACTTAGTTAGTTAGCGTTACATCTTAGGATAGATTTGAGTCATGTTCTGTATACATACATACTACCATAAGGGCATACTTAATGTGGTTACTCCATGTTTACTAGCTGTAACATTAACGTTACATCATTCTTTTTCACTTGTTACTCAGTCAACCAGAGTGCATATATCAAAGACTATCAGCCTGTTATTCACTTTATTTGTATAAAGTGAATAACCACTTCATTCCATCTGTTTTTCAAATAAAGTCCATTCCATTCCATTCCATTCCATTCCATTCCATTCCATTCCATTCCATTCCATTCCATTCCATAAGTATTATCCTTTGTTTGATTTCTTACCATGTACCGTAAAGGGCTCTGCACACAGCGTGCGATTTCTGTTGGCGTCAACGTTCCATTTTGAAGTTTGAATGGAAGTCTATGAGAACATCGCATTTACCCACACACGGCCCCGATTTTAATCGCACGGCGAACATTCGATTCCATTCATTTTGAATGGGACAAAGCACACGTCGTGCGAGTTTTGTCGCACTGTCAAATTTGTGCTTTTCCCATTCAAAATGAATGGAATCGAATGTTCGCCGTGCGATTAAAATCGGGGCCGTGTGTGGGTAAATGCGATGTTCTCATAGACTTCCATTCAAACTTCAAAATGGAACGTTGATGCGCAACAGAAATCGCACGCTGTGTGCAGAGCCCTTAACAGTACCTTGCTATGTTTCATTTTCATTATAACATAACGTTATGTTATGATAGCCAGCTAGCATTAGCAAACCGGAAAAGTAGTGTCAGTGAGTCAGTCACCTTTCTAATAAGATTCACAAACCTGAAACATCATCTATGTCATCACTGCTGGTGATGTCATTGTTGTCAGCTGCTGATACGGCTGCTGCAACAGTTCTTGGCGCTTGTTTTGTTGAAAACAACTTTCGGATATCCATCCTTACACTTTTGCAAGTCAGGCACTGATTGAGATCACTTCTTCTTCAGGGCAGGGTAGGCTACGCAGTATGCAGGCTAATGTCGCGCAGCTGCTGCCTCTCTGTTGGACTCCGGTACTGCACGTTACTCACGAGAGTTTTTTTTTTTTTTTTTTTTTTTTTTTAGTAAAACATTCGGGGCTTTTCAGAAAACATCCGGGGCTTGAGCCCCAGTAGCCACCCCCTAGCGCCGCCCCTGATTGTTATCTTGATAGCTAGCTACTGTAGAATATTACAGGCTGGCTCCACTACCAGCGTTGCGTCACCTCGCCATCGGCGTTGCATTAACTTGACGTTGTACGTCTGCTCCACCGTCATTTGTTGCATATAAAAATATCGATTTTTCCACCTCAAGTATCAGCCGTTCGTCATCCATGTCTGCAACAAGCTTCAAGCACCTGTGGTGATTCACAATTCGCAATAGCTGCGACCAGGCACGAGCTATAGAGTAGTTGGCTACGAGCAT
>NW_027662438.1:25000-27500 GCF_963989245.1 Nansenia antarctica | reverse complement strand
GAGGGGGTCAGTAAGGAGAGGGTGAGGGGGGGGGTGGAGGGGGTCAATAAGGAGAGGGTGAGGGGGTGGAGGGGGTCAGTAAGGAGAGGGTGAGGGGGGGGTGGAGGGGGTCAATAAGGAGAGGGTGAGGGGGGGGTGGAGGGGGTCAGTAAGGAGAGGGGGGGGTGGTGGAGGGGGTCAGTAAGGAGAGGGTGAGGGGGGGGTGGAGGGGGTCAGTAAGGAGAGGGTGGGGGGGTGGAGGGGGTCAGTAAGGAGAGGGTGAGGGGGTCAGTAAGGAGAGGGTGAGGGGGGGTGGAGGGGGTCAGTAAGGAGAGGGTGAGGGGGTTGCCTACTGCCTAATGCACAGCAGGGAGTAACTTTAGCAGGCGAGAGAAGCTTGGGGGGGACTGGAAAACATCAGCTGGGGGGGGGGGGCAAGCAGTTGGTGAGAGGGAACGAGTGAGGGAGAGGGTGAGACAGAGTGAGGGAGAGGGTGAGACAGAGTGAGGAGAGGGTGAGACAGAGTGAGGGAGAGGGTGAGACAGAGTGAGGAGAGGGTGAGACAGAGTGAGGGGGGGCAGAGTGAGGGGGGGCAGAGTGAGGGGGGGGCAGAGTGAGGGGGGGCAGAGTGAGGGGGGGGGCAGAGTGAGGGGGGGGGCAGAGTGAGGGGGGGGCAGAGTGAGGGAGAGGGTGAGACAGAGTGAGGGTGAGACAGAGTGAGGGGGGGCAGAGTGAGGGAGAGGGTGAGACAGGAGAGTCTGCTACAGTAATTAGTGATGGTAGAGAAACAGCATGGACACACACACACACACACACACACACACACACACACACACACACACAGAAACAGCACGTGGAGCCCAGAGGACAGACAGCTTCAGACCTGGAAACAGTCTGTGAAAAAATCTACCAAAAAAATAAGATTACGCAATTAACTTTAAGCGTGGGCTGTGTTTATGTCTCTGATCGACAACAAACCGCCATGACACACGTGTACTCTTTATACATAATCGCTACTTTGCATACAAATGACATTCATTAACTCTGAACCTTTCAAAAAACCTCCATCGCCTTCTGCCCTCAACTCCGCTGACCGCGGAACCAACGAACCAACGAAAGGAAGGAAAAAAGAAAAACAGGTGGAAAAGAGGAAATCTCAGAGAAAATTGCTGCCGACTGAAAGCGCGTCTGGGTGGGGGATCAGAATAACAAACGTGACCCCGGCGTTTATTTGGACTTTGGCTTCTCAATTAAGTCTAATTGGGCGTCTTAACGAGGGTGACATTTCTCAGCCCCTTAACGAGCCTCGGAGAAGGTGCCGGGTGTTCTGAGACAGGAAGTTAGCGAGCGTGTTCGCGGCACGGCGGCCATCAATCTCCACCTCCGTCTCCCGTGCTGTTCTCGGGGCCCCCCCCATCCCTCTGTGCACCCCCCCCCCCCCCCTCCCCCCGCTCTTCTGTGCCACGGTTTGTTTAAAACGTCGCAGGGGGGATAACAAAAAATAAACCCTGGAATGTTTGGGGGGGGGGGGGGGGGGGGGGCTGTGGGTTAATGGGGCGCTGGCTGGGGGGGGGATGGGGGTGGGGGGGAAGGGGGGGGGGGGTTAATGGGGCGCTGGCTGGGGTAACCGTACACCCGGGCCTGGGACCGGCAGCCATCTGAGGAATGTGAAAGCATTTAGGCCGAGGGGAAGCACACACACACACACACACACACACACACACACACACACCACACACTCAGGCTGAGGGGAAGCACACACACACACACACACACACACACATACACACACACACACACACACACACACACTCACTCTCTCTCAGGCCGAGGGGAAGCCCTCCATCACAGCGTTTAAACCAGCTCATAAACACTCCTGTCTGAACGCATGAAACTCAACCCTGCCCAGGTGAGAACTGGTCCTCTCAGCCCGGCCACAGGAGGGGGGGGGGGGTCCAACAGTACCACCGGGCCTCCTGTTGAAATGTGGTGTAAAGCCCTTAAAGGGACACTTCACTATTTCACACCACTAGTTTTCTTACCCTGAAGGTAGTCTATGAGCCAGGAGGAGGAGGAGGGGGAATTCCATGGTCCAGAGTTGTTTACATACACTTACATTTTTAGCTAACTTTAGCCACCGCTAACAACAACAACAACAACAACAACAACACCACCACCATAAAGAGGGATTGAAAATAATAGATTTCAAGATCCTTCTGCTTGTTTATAAAGCTCTCACTGGCACGGCACCAGAATAGCTGAAAGACCTTTTGCTAGCATATCAGCCCAGTAGAGCTCTCAGGTCTTCTGACGCTGGTTTTCTCTGTGTACCACATGTACAAAAGAAGAGATTTGGTGAGGCTGCATTCTCATTTTATGCACCCAGATTGTGGAATGCACTGCCAGTTTACATTAGGGATGCAACCTCAGCAAATATGTTCAAGTCAAGACTAAAGACCCATCTTTTTAATATTGCCTTTAAATGACTAAATAATTAAATTAAGAGTATATAATGATTGGA
>NW_027662438.1:12500-17500 GCF_963989245.1 Nansenia antarctica | reverse complement strand
TGTGTGAGGGTGGTGTTTGAGGAGGGTGGTGTGTGAGTGTGTGAGTGTGTGAGTGCGTGAGGGTGGTGTGTGAGGGTGTGAGGCTGGTGTGTGAGGGTGTGAGTGTGAGTGTGTGAGGGTGGTGTGTGAGTGTGTGAGGGTGTGAGGCTGGTGTTTGAGGAGGGTGGTGTGTGAGTGTGTGAGGGTGGTGTGTGAGTGTGTGAGGCTGGTGTGTGAGGGTGTGAGGCTGGTGTGTGAGTGTGTGAGGGTGGTGTGTGAGGGTGTGAGGCTGGTGTGTGAGTGTGTGAGTGTGTGAGGGTGGTGTGTGAGTGTGTGAGTGTGTGAGTGTGGTGTGTGAGTGTGTGAGTGTGTGAGGATGGTGTGTGAGTGTGTGAGGGTGGTGTGTGAGTGTGTGAGGATGGTGTGTGAGTGTGTGAGGGTGGTGTGTGAGGGTGTGTGTGTGTGAGGGTGGTGTGTGAGTGTGTGAGTGTGTGAGGGTGTGAGGGTGGTGTGTGAGGGTGGTGTGTGAGTGTGTGAGGCTGGGGTGTGAGTGTGTGAGTGTGAGGGTGGTGTGTGAGTGTGTGCGTGTGTGAGTGTGTGAGGGTGGTGTGTGAGGGCGGTGTGTGAGTGTGTGAGGGTGGTGTGTGAGTGTGTGAGGGTGGTGTGTTAAGGTGGTATGTGAGTGTGTGAGGTTGGTGTGTGAGTGTGTGAGGTTGGTGTGTGAGTGTGTGAGGCTGGTGTGTGAGTGTGTGTGTGAGTGTGTGAGTGTGTGAGTGTGTGTGTGAGTGTGTGAGGCTGGTGTTTGGGCCTGGTGGTGATGAAGCCTCTCTGTGGATCCCGGTGCGATCATCTAGTTTGTTTATTTATTTCCATATCATGTTTCACCACAAAACAACACATGGCGATAATCTGGGGTTGTAAATTACTGGCAGGCGGAAAATCCCTCTTCCTCCATTGTCCCTCACACACCAATAACTATCCTCCCAAGAATGTGGAAGATCTGCCAGTTTTTGTGGAAATTGCAAAGTGTTTGTTGGCGGAGGTATTCAGACTATCAGTCCAGAGCAGAGCTGAGCTGAGCTGAGTGTGTGTGTGTGTGTGTGAGAGAGAGAGAGACAGTGTGTGTGTGTGACAGCTGAGTGTGTGGGTGTGTGTCTCTCTGTGTGTGTGTGTGTGTGTGTGTGTGTGTGTGTGTGTGTGTCTCTCTCTGTGTGTGTGTGTGTGTGTGTCTCTGTGTGTGTGTGTGTGTGTGTGTGTGTGTGTGTGTGTGTGCGTGTGCATGAGTCGTTTCCTCTCTCCCAAATTACTCCAATTGGACACTTCAGTGGTTTAGGATTTTGTAACTTTTTTTTCTAATCCCAACCCATTTAAACACGAACACATGTCTGCTAGCGGGCACTGTCACCGGCTGTGGAGGGGGGAAGTAAAGATGAATTATTATATCTTTGGGCAGACATTTCAAATGCAACAATCCTCTTCTCCTCCGTGAAGGAATGTTTTTATTTTTTTTATTTTACAGTAATTGGGCGATTTTGACATTACACAATCACAGGCAGACAGCCCCCCAACACAGGCAGACAGCCCCCCAGCCCCCCAGACGCTGCTAACACACCTCAGCACACAGCCGTGACCACAGAACGTCTGCATGCTTCAGCCTAGAGAAGAGGAGGCCAAAACATTCCTCCTAGGAGACCGTCACCACACAGACACATGGACTGCACTTACCTGGCTGTGCAGACGTGTGAAGAGCTCCAGATCTTTGAGGGACCTTTTCTCTGCTTAGTGATTTCAGGTGTAGCAACTTTCAAATACTCATGTCATCTTCAATTTGTTTACCATTTCAATGTATGACGCATCATTTGAAAGCTTACAATCTGTAGTTTAAGCACACGAAAGACATACTTAATCCAAATTCATTACACATATTGTACCGTTCTCTAATAGTTCCATACATAACTTACTGTGTGGAAGTGTGGGGAAACACATACAAAACAATCACAAATCCAATTTATTTACTACAGAAAAGAGCTATACGAATTATAAACAGAGCTGCCTATCAAGAACCAACTAACAAATTGTTCATAAACACCTATGATCTCAAATTTAAAGAATTGGTGGACTTCAAAATGGCACAAGTAATGTATAAAGTAAAAAATAAGATGCTTCCAGACTGTATCCAGAGACTATTTCAATTTAGACAGAGTAATTACGAACTCTGAAGGAATATGTATGTTTATGAAAACAAAGATTAGAACAAATGCAAAACAAAGATGTATAACAGTTAAAGGAGTTAACTTATGGAATACTTTTGAAAAGGAAATGAAATTGTGTAGTACACTAAAAGGATTTAAAAAAATATTTTAAAATAAGACGATTAACAAGTATAAAACAGAGGTTTAAATATAGTTTTTGTTTGGTATTTTTTAACTTTTTGTTGACATGCATAAGTGAATTTTTGTTTGTAAAAGTTTCAATGTTTTGATTATGCATTCATGAAAAAAATAATAATAATGTAACAAGGGTAGGCGCAATAAGCCATGGCTTCAGCCTATACCTTTTTGGTCCTGGTGTTATGCATTGTGACTGTGTACATTTTTTATATCTGTATTGTGAATTGTATAGGGGACCAAAATAAACATTCTCAATCCCCCCCAAAATGTAAAAAACAGAAAAATTACTTTGCCTACTGGTTGCTCTTTTCACTAGCAGCTGTCACATATAGCACCTTTATCCAAAGCACTTTACAACGGCCTCTCATTCACCCATTCACACACCAATGGCGGCAAGCTACCATGCAAGGCGCCGGCCGGCCCGCTCACTGGGAGCAATTTGGGGTTCAGTGTCTTGCCCAAGGACACTTCGACATGTGGCCAGCCGGGGCTCGAACTGCCGATCTGCCAACCTTGCGATCATTAGACGGCGGCTCTACCTCCTGCTCTACCTCCTGAGACACAGCCGCCCTGTGCACAGACAGACAGACAGCATGAACTATGCTCTTCATCAGACAGACAGACAGACAGACAGCAGGACTATGTTCTTCATCACACAGACAGACAGACCGAAAGACAGACAGACAGACAGACAGCAGGACTATGCTCTTCACCACACAGACAGACAGACAGACAGACAGCATGGACTATGCTCTTCACCACACAGACAGACAGACAGACAGACAGCAGGACTATGCTCTTCACCACACAGACAGACAGACAGACAGACAGACAGACATACAGACAGACAGACAGACAGCAGGACTATGCTCTTCACCACACAGACAGACAGACAGACAGACAGACAGCATGGACTATGTCAGTCAGTGAGACAGTCTAGTCGTCCTGCTATCTGGGCACATAGCTGGTGGAAGCAGATCTCGGAGGACACGGATGTGGTAATGCATGGAATGGGATGAGGAATGGTATCAAACACACAACAAGGAAGGATCTGTACTTTCACTTGGACATTCAGTCTACATTCCACCAAACCTGATTACAGATACTTCATAAACAAGGTTGGAAGAACACTCTCACTTGAATGGAATTAGAAAACTTGGCCTGGAAACAATGAAAAGGACTGTGGGTTGGGGGGGGGGCTAGTGGGTCTGTGGGCTGGGGGGCTGGGGGTCTGCGGGCTGAGGGGGGGGTGGGTGGGGGGTCTGTGTTCATCCAGATGAGATTAGATGTGTTAAGTGGAGGGTAGACATGTGTGTCTGTGTGTGTGTGTGTGTGTGTGTGTGTCTCTCTCTGTGTGGGTGTGTGTGTATGCATGTGCATGTGTGTGTGTATGGGAGTGTATGTGTGTGTGTGTGTGTGAACCTGCATCATGGGTCTTCTGGCAGCAGGACTCAGGAAGTAGATCAGCCCTGCAGAGGGTCCAGGAAGTAGACCTGGTCTGGGTCTGGTCTAGTCTGGTCTGGTCTGGTCTGGTCTAGTCTGGTCTGGTCTAGTCTGGTCTGGTCTAGTCTGGTCTGGTCTAGTCTGGTCTGGTCTGGTCTGGTCTGGGTCTGGTCTGGTCTGGTCTGGGTCTGGTCTGGGTCTGGTCTAGTCTGGTCTGGTCTGGTCTGGTCTGGTCTGGTCTGGGTCTGGTCTGGTCTGGTCTGGGTCTGGTCTGGGTCTAGTCTGGTCTGGGTCTGGTCTGGTCTGGTCTGGTCTGGGTCTGGTCTGGTCTGGGTCTAGTCTGGTCTGGGTCTGGTCTGGTCTGGTCTGGGTCTGGTCTGGTCTGGGTCTGGTCTGGGTCTGGGTCTGGTCTGGTCTGGTCTGGTCTGGTCTGGGTCTGGTCTGGGTCTGGGTCTGGGTCTGGTCTGGGTCTGGGTCTGGTCTGGTCTGGTCTGGTCTGGTCTGGTCTGGGTCTGGTCTGGGTCTGGGTCTGGTCTGGTCTGGGTCTGGTCCGGTCTGGGTCTGGGTCTGGTCTGGTCTGGGTCTGGTCTGGGTCTGGTCTGGTCTGGTCTGGGTCTGGTCTGGTCTGGGTCTGGTCTGGTCTGGGTCTGGTCTGGGTCTGGGTCTGGTCTGGGTCTGGTCTGGTCTGGTCTGGGTCTGGTCTGGTCTGGTCTGGGTCTGGGTCTGGTCTGGGTCTGGTCTGGGTCTGGTCTGGGTCTGGTCTGGTCTGGGTCTGGTCTGGTCTGGTCTGGGTCTGGTCTGGTCTGGGTCTGGTCTGGGTCTGGTCTGGGTCTGGTCTGGGTCTGGTCTGGTCTGGTCTGGGTCTGGTCTGGGTCTGGTCTGGTCTGGGTCTGGTCTGGGTCTGGTCTGGTCTGGGTCTGGTCTGGTCTGGGTCTGGGTCTGGTCTGGTCTGGTCTGGTCTGGGTCTGGTCTGGTCTGGTCTGGGTCTGGGTCTGGGTCTGGTCTGGGTCTGGTCTGGGTCTGGTCTGGGTCTGGTCTGGGTCTGGTCTGGTCTGGTCTGGTCTGGGTCTGGTCTGGTCTGGGTCTGGTCTGGTCTGGTCTGGGTCTGGTCTGGGTCTGGTCTGGTCTGGTCTGGTCTGGGTCTGGTCTGGTCTGGGTCTGGTCTGGTCTGGTCTGGTCTGGTCTGGG
>NW_027662438.1:0-2500 GCF_963989245.1 Nansenia antarctica | reverse complement strand
AAAGGACACACTAGTGGTGGTGTTCCCAGGTCTTACTCAAGGACACACTAGTGGTGGTGTTCCCAGGTCTTACTAAAGGACACACTAGTGGTGGTGTTCCCAGGTCTTACTCAAGGACACACTAGTGGTGGTGTTCCCAGGTCTTACTCAAGGACACACTAGTGGTGGTGTTCCCAGGTCTTACTCAAGGACACACTAGTGGTGGTGTTCCCAGGTCTTACTAAAGGACACACTAGTGGTGGTGTTCCCAGGTCTTACTCAAGGACACACTAGTGGTGGTGTTCCCAGGTCTTACTCAAGGACACACTAGTGATGGTGTTCCCAGGTCTTACTCAAGGAGGAGGGAGGGAGGAGGGGGGAGGGAGGTGGAGGAGGAGGGAGGGAGGAGGAGGGGGAGGGAGGTGGAGGAGGAGGCAGGGAGGAGGGAGGTGGAGGAGGAGGGAGGGAGGAGGGAGGTGGAGGAGGAGGGAGGGAGGTGGATGAGGAGGGAGGGAGGTGGAGGAGGAGGGAGGGAGGAGGAGGGAGGTGGAGGAGGAGGGAGGGAGGAGGGAGGTGGTTGAATGTTGTCCTGGGAGGAGGGAGGGGGTGGGCTTCTCCAGTTCAGCACAGTCATGCTAGCTGATTAGAGGCTAATCCCCCTGGCGAGGATGTATGTGTGTGTGTGTGTGTGTGTGTGTGTGTGTGAGTGTGTGAGTGTGTGTGTGAGTGTGTGAGTGTGTGAGTGTGTGCCTATGTGCGTGTGTGTGTGTTTGCGTGTGTGTGTGTGTGTTTGCGTGTGCGTGTGTGTTTGCGTGTGTGTGTGCATGTGTGTGTGTTTGCGTGTGTGTGTTTGTGTGTGTGTGCGCGCGTGTGTGTGTATGTGTAGGGTGATTAGTGTGAACTAATTCTCCAAGGCTCAGGTGTCATGGCCGCCGTTGCCAATGGACGGAGTTCCACCAGCTTTGGCTGACGGTTCGGTTTACACACACACACACACCACACACCACACACCACACACCACACACACACACACACACACACAGCGACCCACCCCACTCTTCCACCCTTACCCTATATCCCAGCAAGGTCCCTAAGGTCAGCTGAGACTAATCAGCTAATCATTCCAAGAGTGAAAACAAAACACGGTGCAGCAGCTTTCAGTCACGCTGCTGCATGCTCCTGGAACAAACTCCCTGAAGAAATCAAACAGGCCCAAACCCTAAACTTATTTAAATCTAAGCTAAAAAATTGTTTGCAGCAGTTATGATTAAACACAAACATTTCTATCAATGTATTTTATCCAATAACTATTGTCTTATTAAATGTTTTATCTATTTACTTCTTATATTTGCTTTTATTCATTGTCATTTTTATTTTCTTATGCTCCTCTTGCTGTATGTTTTTATGTGTAAAACACTTTGAATTGCCCCTGTTGTATGAAATGTGCTATACAAATAAACTTGCCTTGCCTCTACCTCTCCCTCCACCTCTCCTCCTCTCCTCCTCCACCTCTCCTCCTCTCCTCCTCCACCTCTCCCTCAACCTCTCCTCCTCCACCTCTCCCTCAACCTCTCCTCCTCCACCTCTCCTCCGCCACCTCTCCCTCTACCTCTCCTCCTCCACCTCTCCCTCCACCTCTCCTCCTCTCCTCCTCCACCTCTCCTCAACCTCTCCTCCTCCTCCCCCTCTACCTCTCCTCCTCCACCTCTCCCTCCACCTCTCCTCCTTCCACCTCTCCCTCAACCTCTCCTCCTCCACCTCTCCCTCCACCTCTCCCTCAACCTCTCCTCCTCCACCTCTCCTCACCTCTCCTCCTCTCCTCCTCCACCTCTCCCTCCGCCTCTCCTCCTCCACCTATCCTCCTCCACCTCTCCTCCTCCACCTCTCCCTCCACCTCTCCTCCTCCACCTCTCCCTCCGCCTCTCCTCCTCCACCTCTCCCTCAACCTCTCCTCCTCCACCTCTCCTCCTCCACCTCTCCCTCCACCTCTCCTCCTCCTCCTCCTCTCCTCCTCCACCTCTCCTCCTCCTCCTCTCCTCCTCCACCTCTCCTCCTCAACCTCTCCTCCTCCACCTCTCCTCCTCCACCTCACCCTCCACCTCTCCTCCTCCTCCTCTCCTCCTCCACCTCTCCTCCTCAACCTCTCCTCCTCCACCTCTCCTCCTCTACCTCTCCCTCAACCTCTCCTCCTCCATCTCTCTTCCTCTTCTCCTCCACCTCTCCTCCTCCACCTCTCCTCCACCTCTCTTCCTCTCCTCCTCCACCTCTCCTCCTCCTCTCCTCCACCTCTCCCTCCACCTCTCCTCCTCCACCTCTCCTCCTCCACCTCTCCTCCTCCTCCTCCACCTCTCCTCCTCCACCTCTCCCTCCACCTCTCCTCCTCCACCTCTCCTCCTCCACCTCTCCTCCTCCTCCTCCTCTCCTCCTCCTCCTCTCCTCCTCCACCTCTCCTCCTCCACCTCTCCTCCTGTTTTCGACTAATAAACTTGCCTTGCCTTCCCCTCTCACATAGCAACAACCC
>NW_027662439.1:40000-55000 GCF_963989245.1 Nansenia antarctica | reverse complement strand
TAACCCTAACCCTAACCCTAACCCTAACCCTAACCCTAACCCTAACCCTAACCCTAACCCTAACCCTAACCCTAACCCTAACCCTAACCCTAACCCTAACCCTAACCCTAACCCTAACCCTAACCCTAACCCTAACCCTAACCCTAACCCTAACCCTAACCCTAACCCTAACCCTAACCCTAACCCTAACCCTAACCCTAACCCTAACCCTAACCCTAACCCTAACCCTAACCCTAACCCTAACCCTAACCCTAACCCTAACCCTAACCCTAACCCTAACCCTAACCCTAACCCTAACCCTAACCCTAACCCTAACCCTAACCCTAACCCTAACCCTAACCCTAACCCTAACCCTAACCCTAACCCTAACCCTAACCCTAACCCTAACCCTAACCCTAACCCTAACCCTAACCCTAACCCTAACCCTAACCCTAACCCTAACCCTAACCCTAACCCTAACCCTAACCCTAACCCTAACCCTAACCCTAACCCTAACCCTAACCCTAACCCTAACCCTAACCCTAACCCTAACCCTAACCCTAACCCTAACCCTAACCCTAACCCTAACCCTAACCCTAACCCTAACCCTAACCCTAACCCTAACCCTAACCCTAACCCTAACCCTAACCCTAACCCTAACCCTAACCCTAACCCTAACCCTAACCCTAACCCTAACCCTAACCCTAACCCTAACCCTAACCCTAACCCTAACCCTAACCCTAACCCTAACCCTAACCCTAACCCTAACCCTAACCCTAACCCTAACCCTAACCCTAACCCTAACCCTAACCCTAACCCTAACCCTAACCCTAACCCTAACCCTAACCCTAACCCTAACCCTAACCCTAACCCTAACCCTAACCCTAACCCTAACCCTAACCCTAACCCTAACCCTAACCCTAACCCTAACCCTAACCCTAACCCTAACCCTAACCCTAACCCTAACCCTAACCCTAACCCTAACCCTAACCCTAACCCTAACCCTAACCCTAACCCTAACCCTAACCCTAACCCTAACCCTAACCCTAACCCTAACCCTAACCCTAACCCTAACCCTAACCCTAACCCTAACCCTAACCCTAACCCTAACCCTAACCCTAACCCTAACCCTAACCCTAACCCTAACCCTAACCCTAACCCTAACCCTAACCCTAACCCTAACCCTAACCCTAACCCTAACCCTAACCCTAACCCTAACCCTAACCCTAACCCTAACCCTAACCCTAACCCTAACCCTAACCCTAACCCTAACCCTAACCCTAACCCTAACCCTAACCCTAACCCTAACCCTAACCCTAACCCTAACCCTAACCCTAACCCTAACCCTAACCCTAACCCTAACCCTAACCCTAACCCTAACCCTAACCCTAACCCTAACCCTAACCCTAACCCTAACCCTAACCCTAACCCTAACCCTAACCCTAACCCTAACCCTAACCCTAACCCTAACCCTAACCCTAACCCTAACCCTAACCCTAACCCTAACCCTAACCCTAACCCTAACCCTAACCCTAACCCTAACCCTAACCCTAACCCTAACCCTAACCCTAACCCTAACCCTAACCCTAACCCTAACCCTAACCCTAACCCTAACCCTAACCCTAACCCTAACCCTAACCCTAACCCTAACCCTAACCCTAACCCTAACCCTAACCCTAACCCTAACCCTAACCCTAACCCTAACCCTAACCCTAACCCTAACCCTAACCCTAACCCTAACCCTAACCCTAACCCTAACCCTAACCCTAACCCTAACCCTAACCCTAACCCTAACCCTAACCCTAACCCTAACCCTAACCCTAACCCTAACCCTAACCCTAACCCTAACCCTAACCCTAACCCTAACCCTAACCCTAACCCTAACCCTAACCCTAACCCTAACCCTAACCCTAACCCTAACCCTAACCCTAACCCTAACCCTAACCCTAACCCTAACCCTAACCCTAACCCTAACCCTAACCCTAACCCTAACCCTAACCCTAACCCTAACCCTAACCCTAACCCTAACCCTAACCCTAACCCTAACCCTAACCCTAACCCTAACCCTAACCCTAACCCTAACCCTAACCCTAACCCTAACCCTAACCCTAACCCTAACCCTAACCCTAACCCTAACCCTAACCCTAACCCTAACCCTAACCCTAACCCTAACCCTAACCCTAACCCTAACCCTAACCCTAACCCTAACCCTAACCCTAACCCTAACCCTAACCCTAACCCTAACCCTAACCCTAACCCTAACCCTAACCCTAACCCTAACCCTAACCCTAACCCTAACCCTAACCCTAACCCTAACCCTAACCCTAACCCTAACCCTAACCCTAACCCTAACCCTAACCCTAACCCTAACCCTAACCCTAACCCTAACCCTAACCCTAACCCTAACCCTAACCCTAACCCTAACCCTAACCCTAACCCTAACCCTAACCCTAACCCTAACCCTAACCCTAACCCTAACCCTAACCCTAACCCTAACCCTAACCCTAACCCTAACCCTAACCCTAACCCTAACCCTAACCCTAACCCTAACCCTAACCCTAACCCTAACCCTAACCCTAACCCTAACCCTAACCCTAACCCTAACCCTAACCCTAACCCTAACCCTAACCCTAACCCTAACCCTAACCCTAACCCTAACCCTAACCCTAACCCTAACCCTAACCCTAACCCTAACCCTAACCCTAACCCTAACCCTAACCCTAACCCTAACCCTAACCCTAACCCTAACCCTAACCCTAACCCTAACCCTAACCCTAACCCTAACCCTAACCCTAACCCTAACCCTAACCCTAACCCTAACCCTAACCCTAACCCTAACCCTAACCCTAACCCTAACCCTAACCCTAACCCTAACCCTAACCCTAACCCTAACCCTAACCCTAACCCTAACCCTAACCCTAACCCTAACCCTAACCCTAACCCTAACCCTAACCCTAACCCTAACCCTAACCCTAACCCTAACCCTAACCCTAACCCTAACCCTAACCCTAACCCTAACCCTAACCCTAACCCTAACCCTAACCCTAACCCTAACCCTAACCCTAACCCTAACCCTAACCCTAACCCTAACCCTAACCCTAACCCTAACCCTAACCCTAACCCTAACCCTAACCCTAACCCTAACCCTAACCCTAACCCTAACCCTAACCCTAACCCTAACCCTAACCCTAACCCTAACCCTAACCCTAACCCTAACCCTAACCCTAACCCTAACCCTAACCCTAACCCTAACCCTAACCCTAACCCTAACCCTAACCCTAACCCTAACCCTAACCCTAACCCTAACCCTAACCCTAACCCTAACCCTAACCCTAACCCTAACCCTAACCCTAACCCTAACCCTAACCCTAACCCTAACCCTAACCCTAACCCTAACCCTAACCCTAACCCTAACCCTAACCCTAACCCTAACCCTAACCCTAACCCTAACCCTAACCCTAACCCTAACCCTAACCCTAACCCTAACCCTAACCCTAACCCTAACCCTAACCCTAACCCTAACCCTAACCCTAACCCTAACCCTAACCCTAACCCTAACCCTAACCCTAACCCTAACCCTAACCCTAACCCTAACCCTAACCCTAACCCTAACCCTAACCCTAACCCTAACCCTAACCCTAACCCTAACCCTAACCCTAACCCTAACCCTAACCCTAACCCTAACCCTAACCCTAACCCTAACCCTAACCCTAACCCTAACCCTAACCCTAACCCTAACCCTAACCCTAACCCTAACCCTAACCCTAACCCTAACCCTAACCCTAACCCTAACCCTAACCCTAACCCTAACCCTAACCCTAACCCTAACCCTAACCCTAACCCTAACCCTAACCCTAACCCTAACCCTAACCCTAACCCTAACCCTAACCCTAACCCTAACCCTAACCCTAACCCTAACCCTAACCCTAACCCTAACCCTAACCCTAACCCTAACCCTAACCCTAACCCTAACCCTAACCCTAACCCTAACCCTAACCCTAACCCTAACCCTAACCCTAACCCTAACCCTAACCCTAACCCTAACCCTAACCCTAACCCTAACCCTAACCCTAACCCTAACCCTAACCCTAACCCTAACCCTAACCCTAACCCTAACCCTAACCCTAACCCTAACCCTAACCCTAACCCTAACCCTAACCCTAACCCTAACCCTAACCCTAACCCTAACCCTAACCCTAACCCTAACCCTAACCCTAACCCTAACCCTAACCCTAACCCTAACCCTAACCCTAACCCTAACCCTAACCCTAACCCTAACCCTAACCCTAACCCTAACCCTAACCCTAACCCTAACCCTAACCCTAACCCTAACCCTAACCCTAACCCTAACCCTAACCCTAACCCTAACCCTAACCCTAACCCTAACCCTAACCCTAACCCTAACCCTAACCCTAACCCTAACCCTAACCCTAACCCTAACCCTAACCCTAACCCTAACCCTAACCCTAACCCTAACCCTAACCCTAACCCTAACCCTAACCCTAACCCTAACCCTAACCCTAACCCTAACCCTAACCCTAACCCTAACCCTAACCCTAACCCTAACCCTAACCCTAACCCTAACCCTAACCCTAACCCTAACCCTAACCCTAACCCTAACCCTAACCCTAACCCTAACCCTAACCCTAACCCTAACCCTAACCCTAACCCTAACCCTAACCCTAACCCTAACCCTAACCCTAACCCTAACCCTAACCCTAACCCTAACCCTAACCCTAACCCTAACCCTAACCCTAACCCTAACCCTAACCCTAACCCTAACCCTAACCCTAACCCTAACCCTAACCCTAACCCTAACCCTAACCCTAACCCTAACCCTAACCCTAACCCTAACCCTAACCCTAACCCTAACCCTAACCCTAACCCTAACCCTAACCCTAACCCTAACCCTAACCCTAACCCTAACCCTAACCCTAACCCTAACCCTAACCCTAACCCTAACCCTAACCCTAACCCTAACCCTAACCCTAACCCTAACCCTAACCCTAACCCTAACCCTAACCCTAACCCTAACCCTAACCCTAACCCTAACCCTAACCCTAACCCTAACCCTAACCCTAACCCTAACCCTAACCCTAACCCTAACCCTAACCCTAACCCTAACCCTAACCCTAACCCTAACCCTAACCCTAACCCTAACCCTAACCCTAACCCTAACCCTAACCCTAACCCTAACCCTAACCCTAACCCTAACCCTAACCCTAACCCTAACCCTAACCCTAACCCTAACCCTAACCCTAACCCTAACCCTAACCCTAACCCTAACCCTAACCCTAACCCTAACCCTAACCCTAACCCTAACCCTAACCCTAACCCTAACCCTAACCCTAACCCTAACCCTAACCCTAACCCTAACCCTAACCCTAACCCTAACCCTAACCCTAACCCTAACCCTAACCCTAACCCTAACCCTAACCCTAACCCTAACCCTAACCCTAACCCTAACCCTAACCCTAACCCTAACCCTAACCCTAACCCTAACCCTAACCCTAACCCTAACCCTAACCCTAACCCTAACCCTAACCCTAACCCTAACCCTAACCCTAACCCTAACCCTAACCCTAACCCTAACCCTAACCCTAACCCTAACCCTAACCCTAACCCTAACCCTAACCCTAACCCTAACCCTAACCCTAACCCTAACCCTAACCCTAACCCTAACCCTAACCCTAACCCTAACCCTAACCCTAACCCTAACCCTAACCCTAACCCTAACCCTAACCCTAACCCTAACCCTAACCCTAACCCTAACCCTAACCCTAACCCTAACCCTAACCCTAACCCTAACCCTAACCCTAACCCTAACCCTAACCCTAACCCTAACCCTAACCCTAACCCTAACCCTAACCCTAACCCTAACCCTAACCCTAACCCTAACCCTAACCCTAACCCTAACCCTAACCCTAACCCTAACCCTAACCCTAACCCTAACCCTAACCCTAACCCTAACCCTAACCCTAACCCTAACCCTAACCCTAACCCTAACCCTAACCCTAACCCTAACCCTAACCCTAACCCTAACCCTAACCCTAACCCTAACCCTAACCCTAACCCTAACCCTAACCCTAACCCTAACCCTAACCCTAACCCTAACCCTAACCCTAACCCTAACCCTAACCCTAACCCTAACCCTAACCCTAACCCTAACCCTAACCCTAACCCTAACCCTAACCCTAACCCTAACCCTAACCCTAACCCTAACCCTAACCCTAACCCTAACCCTAACCCTAACCCTAACCCTAACCCTAACCCTAACCCTAACCCTAACCCTAACCCTAACCCTAACCCTAACCCTAACCCTAACCCTAACCCTAACCCTAACCCTAACCCTAACCCTAACCCTAACCCTAACCCTAACCCTAACCCTAACCCTAACCCTAACCCTAACCCTAACCCTAACCCTAACCCTAACCCTAACCCTAACCCTAACCCTAACCCTAACCCTAACCCTAACCCTAACCCTAACCCTAACCCTAACCCTAACCCTAACCCTAACCCTAACCCTAACCCTAACCCTAACCCTAACCCTAACCCTAACCCTAACCCTAACCCTAACCCTAACCCTAACCCTAACCCTAACCCTAACCCTAACCCTAACCCTAACCCTAACCCTAACCCTAACCCTAACCCTAACCCTAACCCTAACCCTAACCCTAACCCTAACCCTAACCCTAACCCTAACCCTAACCCTAACCCTAACCCTAACCCTAACCCTAACCCTAACCCTAACCCTAACCCTAACCCTAACCCTAACCCTAACCCTAACCCTAACCCTAACCCTAACCCTAACCCTAACCCTAACCCTAACCCTAACCCTAACCCTAACCCTAACCCTAACCCTAACCCTAACCCTAACCCTAACCCTAACCCTAACCCTAACCCTAACCCTAACCCTAACCCTAACCCTAACCCTAACCCTAACCCTAACCCTAACCCTAACCCTAACCCTAACCCTAACCCTAACCCTAACCCTAACCCTAACCCTAACCCTAACCCTAACCCTAACCCTAACCCTAACCCTAACCCTAACCCTAACCCTAACCCTAACCCTAACCCTAACCCTAACCCTAACCCTAACCCTAACCCTAACCCTAACCCTAACCCTAACCCTAACCCTAACCCTAACCCTAACCCTAACCCTAACCCTAACCCTAACCCTAACCCTAACCCTAACCCTAACCCTAACCCTAACCCTAACCCTAACCCTAACCCTAACCCTAACCCTAACCCTAACCCTAACCCTAACCCTAACCCTAACCCTAACCCTAACCCTAACCCTAACCCTAACCCTAACCCTAACCCTAACCCTAACCCTAACCCTAACCCTAACCCTAACCCTAACCCTAACCCTAACCCTAACCCTAACCCTAACCCTAACCCTAACCCTAACCCTAACCCTAACCCTAACCCTAACCCTAACCCTAACCCTAACCCTAACCCTAACCCTAACCCTAACCCTAACCCTAACCCTAACCCTAACCCTAACCCTAACCCTAACCCTAACCCTAACCCTAACCCTAACCCTAACCCTAACCCTAACCCTAACCCTAACCCTAACCCTAACCCTAACCCTAACCCTAACCCTAACCCTAACCCTAACCCTAACCCTAACCCTAACCCTAACCCTAACCCTAACCCTAACCCTAACCCTAACCCTAACCCTAACCCTAACCCTAACCCTAACCCTAACCCTAACCCTAACCCTAACCCTAACCCTAACCCTAACCCTAACCCTAACCCTAACCCTAACCCTAACCCTAACCCTAACCCTAACCCTAACCCTAACCCTAACCCTAACCCTAACCCTAACCCTAACCCTAACCCTAACCCTAACCCTAACCCTAACCCTAACCCTAACCCTAACCCTAACCCTAACCCTAACCCTAACCCTAACCCTAACCCTAACCCTAACCCTAACCCTAACCCTAACCCTAACCCTAACCCTAACCCTAACCCTAACCCTAACCCTAACCCTAACCCTAACCCTAACCCTAACCCTAACCCTAACCCTAACCCTAACCCTAACCCTAACCCTAACCCTAACCCTAACCCTAACCCTAACCCTAACCCTAACCCTAACCCTAACCCTAACCCTAACCCTAACCCTAACCCTAACCCTAACCCTAACCCTAACCCTAACCCTAACCCTAACCCTAACCCTAACCCTAACCCTAACCCTAACCCTAACCCTAACCCTAACCCTAACCCTAACCCTAACCCTAACCCTAACCCTAACCCTAACCCTAACCCTAACCCTAACCCTAACCCTAACCCTAACCCTAACCCTAACCCTAACCCTAACCCTAACCCTAACCCTAACCCTAACCCTAACCCTAACCCTAACCCTAACCCTAACCCTAACCCTAACCCTAACCCTAACCCTAACCCTAACCCTAACCCTAACCCTAACCCTAACCCTAACCCTAACCCTAACCCTAACCCTAACCCTAACCCTAACCCTAACCCTAACCCTAACCCTAACCCTAACCCTAACCCTAACCCTAACCCTAACCCTAACCCTAACCCTAACCCTAACCCTAACCCTAACCCTAACCCTAACCCTAACCCTAACCCTAACCCTAACCCTAACCCTAACCCTAACCCTAACCCTAACCCTAACCCTAACCCTAACCCTAACCCTAACCCTAACCCTAACCCTAACCCTAACCCTAACCCTAACCCTAACCCTAACCCTAACCCTAACCCTAACCCTAACCCTAACCCTAACCCTAACCCTAACCCTAACCCTAACCCTAACCCTAACCCTAACCCTAACCCTAACCCTAACCCTAACCCTAACCCTAACCCTAACCCTAACCCTAACCCTAACCCTAACCCTAACCCTAACCCTAACCCTAACCCTAACCCTAACCCTAACCCTAACCCTAACCCTAACCCTAACCCTAACCCTAACCCTAACCCTAACCCTAACCCTAACCCTAACCCTAACCCTAACCCTAACCCTAACCCTAACCCTAACCCTAACCCTAACCCTAACCCTAACCCTAACCCTAACCCTAACCCTAACCCTAACCCTAACCCTAACCCTAACCCTAACCCTAACCCTAACCCTAACCCTAACCCTAACCCTAACCCTAACCCTAACCCTAACCCTAACCCTAACCCTAACCCTAACCCTAACCCTAACCCTAACCCTAACCCTAACCCTAACCCTAACCCTAACCCTAACCCTAACCCTAACCCTAACCCTAACCCTAACCCTAACCCTAACCCTAACCCTAACCCTAACCCTAACCCTAACCCTAACCCTAACCCTAACCCTAACCCTAACCCTAACCCTAACCCTAACCCTAACCCTAACCCTAACCCTAACCCTAACCCTAACCCTAACCCTAACCCTAACCCTAACCCTAACCCTAACCCTAACCCTAACCCTAACCCTAACCCTAACCCTAACCCTAACCCTAACCCTAACCCTAACCCTAATTAGGGTTTACTAGGGATTTCTATACATAAAGTTGGATGCCAAAATCCAACATTTAGATTATTTATTCTAATAAATCATAATCATAATATTAAATTTTTTTTTTATTTGTTTCGGAATCGGATTTGCCTGCCGGTAATTTAGCCATTAAAAATTTTTACTTTCCGACCTTCCTATAAAAACTTGTTTCTCTGCAGTAAGTCAGCCAGTGCTCTTGATGGTGTATGTTTCTTGTTCCTATGGGGGTCCAACATACAGTATGGAAGTACAATTATTGGTATATAAGTCCCTAACTATCCCTAACTTTGCCAAAGTGGGCGGGGCATCCCACATCATGGTATGAAGTCCAACACTATGATATTATTCCCTAACTATCCCTAACTTTGCCAAAGTGGGCGGGGCATGGGCGGGGCATCCCACATCATGGTATGAAGTCCAACACTATGATATTATTCCCTAACTATCCCTAACTTTGCCAAAGTGGGCGGGGCATCCCACATCATGGTATAGAAGTCCAACACTATGATATAAGTCCCTAACTATCCCTAACCTAAAAACTTTGCCAAAGTGCATTATGGGACATTATATCGACATATGTGAAAACCAGACCTCTAGCTCACTCAGGAGGGGAGTTATGAATTCGTTCTGGCCACGAATGGCCGATCAAGCAGAAACGTTAAGTAAACACTTGTCTCACCGAGATGTTCCACATATGTGAAAACCAGACCTCTAGCTCACAGCTAGGAGGGGTGTTATGAGTTCTCTGCACTTACGAATGGCCGATCAAGCCGAAACGTTGGGTAAACACTTGTCTCACCAAGATGTTGCACATATGTGAAAACCAGACCTCTAGCTCACTCAGGAGGGGAGTTATAAGTAATGAGCTTAAGTCAAAGTGGGCGGAGCTTAAATCAAAGTGGGCGGAGCTTAAATCAAAGTGGGCGGAGCTTAAATCAAAGGAGTCCAGCTTCCTGTATATTATAATGCATGGAGTCCAGTTTATGGTATAAATCATAGGAGTCCAGCTTCCTGTATATTATAATGCATGGAGTCCAGTTTATGGTATAAATCATAGTAAAGTGGGCGGAGCTTAAATCAAAGTGGGCGGAGCTTAAATCAAAGTGGGCGGAGCTTAAATCAAAGTGGGAGGGGCTTAAACCAAAGGGTTAGCATGGAGTTCAGTTTATGGTATAAATCATAGTAAAGTGGGCGGAGCTTAAATCAAAGTGGGCGGAGCTTAAATCAAAGTGGGCGGAGCTTAAATCAAAGGAGTCCAGCTTCCTGTATATTATAATGCATGGAGTCCAGTTTATGGTATAAATCATAGGAGTCCAGCTTCCTGTATATTATAATGCATGGAGTCCAGTTTATGGTATAAATCATAGTAAAGTGGGCGGAGCTTAAATCAAAGTGGGCGGAGCTTAAATCAAAGTGGGCGGAGCTTAAATCAAAGTGGGAGGGGCTTAAACCAAAGGGTTAGCATGGAGTTCAGTTTATGGTATAAATCATAGTAAAGTGGGCGGAGCTTAAATCAAAGTGGGCGGAGCTTAAATCAAAGTGGGCGGAGCTTAAATCAAAGGAGTCCAGCTTCCTGTATATTATAATGCATGGAGTCCAGTTTATGGTATAAATCATAGGAGTCCAGCTTCCTGTATATTATAATGCATGGAGTCCAGTTTATGGTATAAATCATAGTAAAGTGGGCGGAGCTTAAATCAAAGTGGGCGGAGCTTAAATCAAAGTGGGCGGAGCTTAAATCAAAGTGGGAGGGGCTTAAACCAAAGGGTTAGCATGGAGTTCAGTTTATGGTATAAATCATAGTAAAGTGGGCGGAGCTTAAATCAAAGTGGGCGGAGCTTAAATCAAAGTGGGCGGAGCTTAAATCAAAGGAGTCCAGCTTCCTGTATATTATAATGCATGGAGTCCAGTTTATGGTATAAATCATAGGAGTCCAGCTTCCTGTATATTATAATGCATGGAGTCCAGTTTATGGTATAAATCATAGTAATTAGTGTGATTTATAATCAGTATATAATATATAATGTATATAATATATAATCAGTATTAATTAGTAATCATACTAATTAGGAGTCCTAATTAAATAAGGGTCCTTATTAAATAAGGGTTATTTACGTTGGGTAAACTAAGCGCTCAATTTAGTCACTCACTATTCGCCTACCCCTCCCCCACTCAGCCGTTTAACATTGGCGACCTCCGGAAGTTTAGTGTCACTTTTGGGACACTTCCTATGTAGCCAGGGTCACAAAAAAACACACACGCCATCACTGGGATGCCAGCTTTCATCCAAAAGTGATTTCAAGTCTCTAGCCCAATTTATCACCAAACAGCGCTCAATTTAGTCACTCACTATTCGCCTCCCCACTCAGCCGTTTAACATTGGCGACCTCCGGAAGTTTAGGCTCACTTTTGGGACACTTCCTATGTAGCCAGGGTCACAAAAAAACACACACGCCATCACTGGGATGCCAGCTTTCATCCAAAAGTGATTTCAAGTCTCTAGCCCAATTTATCACCAAACAGCACTCAATTTAGTCACTCACTACCCCTCCCCACTCAGCCGTTTAACATTGGCGACCTCCTGAACTTTAGGCTCACCTTTGGGACACTTCCTATGTAGCCAGGGGCACAAAAAAAGACACACACCATCAGTGGGATGCCAGCTTTCAGACAAAATTGTTTTCAAGTCTCTAGCCCATTGTATGGCCCCCCCGCTGACCGAAAAGTTACTCAAATTACTCAAATTCAGGCTTCTCGGCCTAGGCCGGTTCAGGTCAAAGTACCGCTGTGTCTCAACCGTACGAGCCACAGACGCCGTTCTAATATTTCCTGAATCGGCTCGGGCCCGCCGAACACATATCCGAGCCCCGACTCGGTTGCGGCGCCCCCTGTTGCCAGAATTCATAACTCCCCTCCTGAGTGAGCTAGAGGTCTGTTTTTTTTTTGCCTAGCAGAAAAAACTTGACAGAGAACTTGACAGAGTATGGGTGCCAAGCCCCTTACGAATGACCTCGTCGAAAACGGTGCGTCTCTGCGCCTCGGAACGGCCGCGCTGACCGAAAAGCATTGAAAAATTACTCAAATTCAGGCTTCTCGGCCTAGGCCGGTTCAGGTAAAGTACCGCTGTGTCTCAACCGTACTAGCCACAGACGCCGTTCTAATATTTCCTGAATCGTCTCGGGCCCGCCGAACACATATCCGAGCCCCGACTCGGTTGCGGCGCCCCCTGTTGCCAGAATTCATAACTCCCCTCCTGAGTGAGCTAGAGGTCTGGTTTTCACATATGTCCAACATCTTGGTGAGACAAGTGTTTACCCAGAGTTTCGGCTTGATCGGCCATTCGTGGCCCAAACGGGGAGCTTTGAAGTAAGTGCAAAATCCGTAACTAAAGGGGGCGCCACGGAGCGACCGTTTGAGCTAGCGCCTCGAAACTCGGGGCACGCGACTGGACCCCTGTGACGGTTCACGGTGCCGATTTTGGGGTGACTGGGACTTTCTGGCACCGAGTTCTGGTTTTCATCCTAAGGCTTCAACATAGGGTACACCTGTGTACACCCTAGGTAGGTCCGGTTTGTTGGCAAATGACAAAATGCAAAACTCGGCCCCGGAGCCACCCAGGTGCCTGAAAATTGGCACGGTGAAGTGGCCCGATGCCTTGGACACGCACAGTGAGTTTTGAGGCGCTAGCTCAAAAGGCCGCCGCACAGCGCCCCCTGGAACAGCAAGATTTTTTTTTTTTTTTTTTTTTATACACACACACACAGACACACACACACACACACACACACACAGAGAGAGAGAGTTATACACACACACACACACACACACAGACACACACACACACAGACACACACACACAGACACAGACACACACACACACAGACACACACACACACACACACAGAGAGCTCATTACTTATAACTCCCCTCCTGAGTGAGCTAGAGGTCTGGTTTTCACATATGTCGATATAATGTCCCATAATGCACTTTGGAATTTTTTTTAGGTTAGGGTGTTTAGGGATTTATACCATAGTGTTGGACTTCTTTACACTTCTTTACCATGATGTGGGATGATGTGGGATGCCCCACGCCCACTTTGGCAAAGTTTTTAGGTTAGGGTGTTTAGGGATTTATATCATAGTGTTGGACTTCTATACCATGATGTGGGATGCCCCGCCCATGCCCCGCCCACTTTGGCAAAGTTTTTAGGTTAGGGTTAGTTAGGGATTTATATCATAGTGTTGGATTACCATGATGTGGGATGCCTCAAGCTCAAGAGCTCAATTTAGTCACTCACTATTCGCCTACCCCTCCCCCACTCAGCCGTTTAACATTGGCGACCTCCGGAAGTTTAGGCTCACTTTTGGGACACTTCCTATGTAGCCAGGGTCACAAAAAAACACACACGCCATCACTGGGATGCCAGCTTTCATCCAAAAGTGATTTCAAGTCTCTAGCCCAATTTATCACCAAACAGCACTCAATTTAGTCACTCACTATTCGCCTCCCCACTCAGCCGTTTAACATTGGCGACCTCCGGAAGTTTAGGCTCACTTTTGGGACACTTCCTATGTAGCCAGGGGCACAAAAAAACACACACGCCATCACTGGGATGCCAGCTTTCATCCAAAAGTGATTTCAAGTCTCTAGCCCAATTTATCACCAAACAGCACTCAATTTAGTCACTCACTACCCCTCCCCACTCAGCCGTTTAACATTGGCGACCTCCTGAACTTTAGGCTCACCTTTGGGACACTTCCTATGTAGCCAGGGGCACAAAAAAAGACACACACCATCAGTGGGATGCCAGCTTTCAGACAAAATTGTTTTCAAGTCTCTAGCCCATTGTATGGCCCCCTCGCTGACCGAAAAGCATTTAAAAATTACTCAAATTCAGGCTTCTCGGCCTAGGCCGGTTCAGGTAAAGTACCGCTGTGTCTCAACCGTACGAGCCACAGACGCCGTTCTAATATTTCCTGAATCGGCTCGGGCCCGCCGAACACATATCCGAGCCCCGACTCGGTTGCGGCGCCCCCTGTTGCCAGAATTCATAACTCCCCTCCTGAGTGAGCTAGAGGTCTGTTTTTTTTTGCCTAGCAGAAAAAACTTGACAGAGTATGGGTGCCAAGCCCCTTACGAATGACCTCGTCGAAAACGGTGCGTCTCTGCGCCTCGGAACGGCCGCGCTGACCGAAAAGCATTTAAAAATTACTCAAATTCAGGCTTCTCGGCCTAGGCCGGTTCAGGTAAAGTACCGCTGTGTCTCAACCGTACTAGCCACAGACGCCGTTCTAATATTTCCTGAATCGTCTCGGGCCCGCCGAACACATATCCGAGCCCCGACTCGGTTGCGGCGCCCCCTGTTGCCAGAATTCATAACTCCCCTCCTGAGTGAGCTAGAGGTCTGGTTTTCACATATGTCCAACATCTTGGTGAGACAAGTGTTTACCCAGAGTTTCGGCTTGATCGGCCATTCGTGGCCCAAACGGGGAGCTTTGAAGTAAGTGCAAAATCCGTAACTAAAGGGGGCGCCACGG
>NW_027662439.1:32500-37500 GCF_963989245.1 Nansenia antarctica | reverse complement strand
CCTAACCCTAACCCTAACCCTAACCCTAACCCTAACCCTAACCCTAACCCTAACCCTAACCCTAACCCTAACCCTAACCCTAACCCTAACCCTAACCCTAACCCTAACCCTAACCCTAACCCTAACCCTAACCCTAACCCTAACCCTAACCCTAACCCTAACCCTAACCCTAACCCTAACCCTAACCCTAACCCTAACCCTAACCCTAACCCTAACCCTAACCCTAACCCTAACCCTAACCCTAACCCTAACCCTAACCCTAACCCTAACCCTAACCCTAACCCTAACCCTAACCCTAACCCTAACCCTAACCCTAACCCTAACCCTAACCCTAACCCTAACCCTAACCCTAACCCTAACCCTAACCCTAACCCTAACCCTAACCCTAACCCTAACCCTAACCCTAACCCTAACCCTAACCCAACCCTAACCCTAACCCTAACCCTAACCCTAACCCTAACCCTAACCCTAACCCTAACCCTAATTAGGGTTTACTAGGGATTTCTATACATAAAGTTGGATGCCAAAATCCAACATTTAGATTATTTATTCTAATAAATCATAATCATAATATTAAATTTTTTTTTTATTTGTTTCGGAATCGGATTTGCCTGCCGGTAATTTAGCCATTAAAAATTTTTACTTTCCGACCTTCCTATAAAAACTTGTTTCTCTGCAGTAAGTCAGCCAGTGCTCTTGATGGTGTATGTTTCTTGTTCCTATGGGGGTCCAACATACAGTATGGAAGTACAATTATTGGTATATAAGTCCCTAACTATCCCTAACTTTGCCAAAGTGGGCGGGGCATCCCACATCATGGTATGAAGTCCAACACTATGATATTATTCCCTAACTATCCCTAACTTTGCCAAAGTGGGCGGGGCATGGGCGGGGCATCCCACATCATGGTATAGAAGTCCAACACTATGATATTATTCCCTAACTATCCCTAACTTTGCCAAAGTGGGCGGGGCATCCCACATCATGGTATAGAAGTCCAACACTATGATATAAGTCCCTAACTATCCCTAACCTAAAAACTTTGCCAAAGTGCATTATGGGACATTATATCGACATATGTGAAAACCAGACCTCTAGCTCACTCAGGAGGGGAGTTATGAATTCGTTCTGGCCACGAATGGCCGATCAAGCAGAAACGTTAAGTAAACACTTGTCTCACCGAGATGTTCCACATATGTGAAAACCAGACCTCTAGCTCACAGCTAGGAGGGGTGTTATGAGTTCTCTGCACTTACGAATGGCCGATCAAGCCGAAACGTTGGGTAAACACTTGTCTCACCAAGATGTTGCACATATGTGAAAACCAGACCTCTAGCTCACTCAGGAGGGGAGTTATAAGTAATGAGCTTAAGTCAAAGTGGGCGGAGCTTAAATCAAAGTGGGAGGGGCTTAAATCAAAGTGGGCGGAGCTTAAATCAAAGGAGTCCAGCTTCCTGTATATTATAATGCATGGAGTCCAGTTTATGGTATAAATCATAGGAGTCCAGCTTCCTGTATATTATAATGCATGGAGTCCAGTTTATGGTATAAATCATAGTAAAGTGGGCGGAGCTTAAATCAAAGTGGGCGGAGCTTAAATCAAAGTGGGCGGAGCTTAAATCAAAGTGGGAGGGGCTTAAATCAAAGTGGGCGGAGCTTAAATCAAAGGAGTCCAGCTTCCTGTATATTATAATGCATGGAGTCCAGTTTATGGTATAAATCATAGGAGTCCAGCTTCCTGTATATTATAATGCATGGAGTCCAGTTTATGTTATAAATCATAGTAAAGTGGGCGGAGCTTAAATCAAAGTGGGCGGAGCTTAAATCAAAGTGGGCGGAGCTTAAATCAAAGTGGGAGTGGCTTAAATCAAAGTGGGCGGAGCTTAAATCAAAGTGGGAGGGGCTTAAATCAAAGGGTTAGCATGGAGTTCAGTTTAGGGTATAAATCATAGTAAAGTGGGCGGAGCTTAAATCAAAGTGGGCGGAGCTTAAATCAAAGTGGGCGGAGCTTAAATCAAAGTGGGAGGGGCTTAAATCAAAGGGTTAGCATGGAGTTCAGTTTAGGGTATAAATCATAGTAATTGGTGTGGAGTTCAGTTTAGGGTATAAATCATAGGAGTCCAGCTTCCTGTATATTATAATGCATGGAGTCCAGTTTATGGTATAAATCATAGGAGTCCAGCTTCCTGTATATTATAATGCATGGAGTCCAGTTTATGGTATAAATCATAGTAAAGTGGGCGGAGCTTAAATCAAAGTGGGCGGAGCTTAAATCAAAGTGGGCGGAGCTTAAATCAAAGTGGGAGGGGCTTAAATCAAAGTGGGCGGAGCTTAAATCAAAGGAGTCCAGCTTCCTGTATATTATAATGCATGGAGTCCAGTTTATGGTATAAATCATAGGAGTCCAGCTTCCTGTATATTATAATGCATGGAGTCCAGTTTATGGTATAAATCATACTAATTAGTGTGATTTATAATCAGTATATAATATATAATGTATATAATATATAATCAGTATTAATTAGTAATCATACTAATTAGGAGTCCTAATTAAATAAGGGTCCTTATTAAATAAGGGTTATTTACGTTGGGTAAACTAAGCGCTCAATTTAGTCACTCACTATTCGCCTACCCCTCCCCCACTCAGCCGTTTAACATTGGCGACCTCCGGAAGTTTAGGCTCACTTTTGGGACACTTCCTATGTAGCCAGGGGCACAAAAAAACACACACGCCATCACTGGGATGCCAGCTTTCATCCAAAAGTGATTTCAAGTCTCTAGCCCAATTTATCACCAAACAGCGCTCAATTTAGTCACTCACTATTCGCCTCCCCACTCAGCCGTTTAACATTGGCGACCTCCGGAAGTTTAGGCTCACTTTTGGGACACTTCCTATGTAGCCAGGGGCACAGAAATACACACACGCCATCACTGGGATGCCAGCTTTCATCCAAAAGTGATTTCAAGTCTCTAGCCCAATTTATCACCAAACAGCACTCAATTTAGTCACTCACTACCCCTCCCCACTCAGCCGTTTAACATTGGCGACCTCCTGAACTTTAGGCTCACCTTTGGGACACTTCCTATGTAGCCAGGGGCACAGAAACAGACACACACCATCAGTGGGATGCCAGCTTTCAGACAAAATTGTTTTCAAGTCTCTAGCCCATTGTATGGCCCCCCCGCTGACCGAAAAGTTACTCAAATTACTCAAATTCAGGCTTCTCGGCCTAGGCCGGTTCAGGTCAAAGTACCGCTGTGTCTCAACCGTACGAGCCACAGACGCCGTTCTAATATTTCCTGAATCGGCTCGGGCCCGCCGAACACATATCCGAGCCCCGACTCGGTTGCGGCGCCCCCTGTTGCCAGAATTCATAACTCCCCTCCTGAGTGAGCTAGAGGTCTGTTTTTTTTTGCCTAGCAGAAAAAACTTGACAGAGTATGGGTGCCAAGCCCCTTACGAATGACCTCGTCGAAAACGGTGCGTCTCTGCGCCTCGGAACGGCCGCGCTGACCGAAAAGCATTGAAAAATTACTCAAATTCAGGCTTCTCGGCCTAGGCCGGTTCAGGTAAAGTACCGCTGTGTCTCAACCGTACTAGCCACAGACGCCGTTCTAATATTTCCTGAATCGGCTCGGGCCCGCCGAACACATATCCGAGCCCCGACTCGGTTGCGGCGCCCCCTGTTGCCAGAATTCATAACTCCCCTCCTGAGTGAGCTAGAGGTCTGGTTTTCACATATGTCCAACATCTTGGTGAGACAAGTGTTTACCCAGAGTTTCGGCTTGATCGGCCATTCGTGGCCCAAACGGGGAGCTTTGAAGTAAGTGCGAAATCCGTAACTAAAGGGGGCGCCACGGAGCGAGCGTTTGAGCTAGCGCCTCGAAACTCGGGGCACGCGACTGGACCCCTGTGACGGTTCACGGTGCCGATTTTGGGGTGACTGGGACTTTCTGGCACCGAGTTCTGGTTTTCATCCTAAGGCTTCAACATAGGGTACACCTGTGTACACCCTAGGTAGGTCCGGTTTGTTGGCAAATGAGAAAATGCAAAACTCGGCCCCGGAGCCACCCAGGTGCCTGAAAATTGGCATGGTGAAGTGGCCCGATGCCTTGGACACGCACAGTGAGTTTTGAGGCGCTAGCTCAAAAGGCCGCCGCACAGCGCCCCCTGGAACAGCAAGAACTTTTTTTTTTTTTTTTTTTTATACACACACACACACACACACACACACACACACACACACACACACAGAGAGAGAGTTATACACACACACACACACACACAGACACACACACACACACACACACAGACACACACACACAGACACAGACACACACACACACAGACACACACACACACACACACAGAGAGCTCATTACTTATAACTCCCCTCCTGAGTGAGCTAGAGGTCTGGTTTTCACATATGTCGATATAATGTCCCATAATGCACTTTGGAATTTTTTTTAGGTTAGGGTGTTTAGGGATTTATACCATAGTGTTGGACTTCTTTACCATGATGTGATGTGGGATGCCCCACGCCCACTTTGGCAAAGTTTTTAGGTTAGGGTGTTTAGGGATTTATATCATAGTGTTGGACTTCTATACCATGATGTGGGATGCCCCGCCCATGCCCCGCCCACTTTGGCAAAGTTTTTAGGTTAGGGTTAGTTAGGGATTTATATCATAGTGTTGGATTACCATGATGTGGGATGCCTCAAGCTCAAGAGCTCAATTTAGTCACTCACTATTCGCCTACCCCTCCCCCACTCAGCCGTTTAACATTGGCGACCTCCGGAAGTTTAGGCTCACTTTTGGGACACTTCCTATGTAGCCAGGGGCACAAAAAAACACACACGCCATCACTGGGATGCCAGCTTTCATCCAAAAGTGATTTCAAGTCTCTAGCCCAATTTATCACCAAACAGCACTCAATTTAGTCACTCACTATTCGCCTCCCCACTCAGCCGTTTAACATTGGCGACCTCCGGAAGTTTAG
>NW_027662439.1:15000-27500 GCF_963989245.1 Nansenia antarctica | reverse complement strand
CTAACCCTAACCCTAACCCTAACCCTAACCCTAACCCTAACCCTAACCCTAACCCTAACCCTAACCCTAACCCTAACCCTAACCCTAACCCTAACCCTAACCCTAACCCTAACCCTAACCCTAACCCTAACCCTAACCCTAACCCTAACCCTAACCCTAACCCTAACCCTAACCCTAACCCTAACCCTAACCCTAACCCTAACCCTAACCCTAACCCTAACCCTAACCCTAACCCTAACCCTAACCCTAACCCTAACCCTAACCCTAACCCTAACCCTAACCCTAACCCTAACCCTAACCCTAACCCTAACCCTAACCCTAACCCTAACCCTAACCCTAACCCTAACCCTAACCCTAACCCTAACCCTAACCCTAACCCTAACCCTAACCCTAACCCTAACCCTAACCCTAACCCTAACCCTAACCCTAACCCTAACCCTAACCCTAACCCTAACCCTAACCCTAACCCTAACCCTAACCCTAACCCTAACCCTAACCCTAACCCTAACCCTAACCCTAACCCTAACCCTAACCCTAACCCTAACCCTAACCCTAACCCTAACCCTAACCCTAACCCTAACCCTAACCCTAACCCTAACCCTAACCCTAACCCTAACCCTAACCCTAACCCTAACCCTAACCCTAACCCTAACCCTAACCCTAACCCTAACCCTAACCCTAACCCTAACCCTAACCCTAACCCTAACCCTAACCCTAACCCTAACCCTAACCCTAACCCTAACCCTAACCCTAACCCTAACCCTAACCCTAACCCTAACCCTAACCCTAACCCTAACCCTAACCCTAACCCTAACCCTAACCCTAACCCTAACCCTAACCCTAACCCTAACCCTAACCCTAACCCTAACCCTAACCCTAACCCTAACCCTAACCCTAACCCTAACCCTAACCCTAACCCTAACCCTAACCCTAACCCTAACCCTAACCCTAACCCTAACCCTAACCCTAACCCTAACCCTAACCCTAACCCTAACCCTAACCCTAACCCTAACCCTAACCCTAACCCTAACCCTAACCCTAACCCTAACCCTAACCCTAACCCTAACCCTAACCCTAACCCTAACCCTAACCCTAACCCTAACCCTAACCCTAACCCTAACCCTAACCCTAACCCTAACCCTAACCCTAACCCTAACCCTAACCCTAACCCTAACCCTAACCCTAACCCTAACCCTAACCCTAACCCTAACCCTAACCCTAACCCTAACCCTAACCCTAACCCTAACCCTAACCCTAACCCTAACCCTAACCCTAACCCTAACCCTAACCCTAACCCTAACCCTAACCCTAACCCTAACCCTAACCCTAACCCTAACCCTAACCCTAACCCTAACCCTAACCCTAACCCTAACCCTAACCCTAACCCTAACCCTAACCCTAACCCTAACCCTAACCCTAACCCTAACCCTAACCCTAACCCTAACCCTAACCCTAACCCTAACCCTAACCCTAACCCTAACCCTAACCCTAACCCTAACCCTAACCCTAACCCTAACCCTAACCCTAACCCTAACCCTAACCCTAACCCTAACCCTAACCCTAACCCTAACCCTAACCCTAACCCTAACCCTAACCCTAACCCTAACCCTAACCCTAACCCTAACCCTAACCCTAACCCTAACCCTAACCCTAACCCTAACCCTAACCCTAACCCTAACCCTAACCCTAACCCTAACCCTAACCCTAACCCTAACCCTAACCCTAACCCTAACCCTAACCCTAACCCTAACCCTAACCCTAACCCTAACCCTAACCCTAACCCTAACCCTAACCCTAACCCTAACCCTAACCCTAACCCTAACCCTAACCCTAACCCTAACCCTAACCCTAACCCTAACCCTAACCCTAACCCTAACCCTAACCCTAACCCTAACCCTAACCCTAACCCTAACCCTAACCCTAACCCTAACCCTAACCCTAACCCTAACCCTAACCCTAACCCTAACCCTAACCCTAACCCTAACCCTAACCCTAACCCTAACCCTAACCCTAACCCTAACCCTAACCCTAACCCTAACCCTAACCCTAACCCTAACCCTAACCCTAACCCTAACCCTAACCCTAACCCTAACCCTAACCCTAACCCTAACCCTAACCCTAACCCTAACCCTAACCCTAACCCTAACCCTAACCCTAACCCTAACCCTAACCCTAACCCTAACCCTAACCCTAACCCTAACCCTAACCCTAACCCTAACCCTAACCCTAACCCTAACCCTAACCCTAACCCTAACCCTAACCCTAACCCTAACCCTAACCCTAACCCTAACCCTAACCCTAACCCTAACCCTAACCCTAACCCTAACCCTAACCCTAACCCTAACCCTAACCCTAACCCTAACCCTAACCCTAACCCTAACCCTAACCCTAACCCTAACCCTAACCCTAACCCTAACCCTAACCCTAACCCTAACCCTAACCCTAACCCTAACCCTAACCCTAACCCTAACCCTAACCCTAACCCTAACCCTAACCCTAACCCTAACCCTAACCCTAACCCTAACCCTAACCCTAACCCTAACCCTAACCCTAACCCTAACCCTAACCCTAACCCTAACCCTAACCCTAACCCTAACCCTAACCCTAACCCTAACCCTAACCCTAACCCTAACCCTAACCCTAACCCTAACCCTAACCCTAACCCTAACCCTAACCCTAACCCTAACCCTAACCCTAACCCTAACCCTAACCCTAACCCTAACCCTAACCCTAACCCTAACCCTAACCCTAACCCTAACCCTAACCCTAACCCTAACCCTAACCCTAACCCTAACCCTAACCCTAACCCTAACCCTAACCCTAACCCTAACCCTAACCCTAACCCTAACCCTAACCCTAACCCTAACCCTAACCCTAACCCTAACCCTAACCCTAACCCTAACCCTAACCCTAACCCTAACCCTAACCCTAACCCTAACCCTAACCCTAACCCTAACCCTAACCCTAACCCTAACCCTAACCCTAACCCTAACCCTAACCCTAACCCTAACCCTAACCCTAACCCTAACCCTAACCCTAACCCTAACCCTAACCCTAACCCTAACCCTAACCCTAACCCTAACCCTAACCCTAACCCTAACCCTAACCCTAACCCTAACCCTAACCCTAACCCTAACCCTAACCCTAACCCTAACCCTAACCCTAACCCTAACCCTAACCCTAACCCTAACCCTAACCCTAACCCTAACCCTAACCCTAACCCTAACCCTAACCCTAACCCTAACCCTAACCCTAACCCTAACCCTAACCCTAACCCTAACCCTAACCCTAACCCTAACCCTAACCCTAACCCTAACCCTAACCCTAACCCTAACCCTAACCCTAACCCTAACCCTAACCCTAACCCTAACCCTAACCCTAACCCTAACCCTAACCCTAACCCTAACCCTAACCCTAACCCTAACCCTAACCCTAACCCTAACCCTAACCCTAACCCTAACCCTAACCCTAACCCTAACCCTAACCCTAACCCTAACCCTAACCCTAACCCTAACCCTAACCCTAACCCTAACCCTAACCCTAACCCTAACCCTAACCCTAACCCTAACCCTAACCCTAACCCTAACCCTAACCCTAACCCTAACCCTAACCCTAACCCTAACCCTAACCCTAACCCTAACCCTAACCCTAACCCTAACCCTAACCCTAACCCTAACCCTAACCCTAACCCTAACCCTAACCCTAACCCTAACCCTAACCCTAACCCTAACCCTAACCCTAACCCTAACCCTAACCCTAACCCTAACCCTAACCCTAACCCTAACCCTAACCCTAACCCTAACCCTAACCCTAACCCTAACCCTAACCCTAACCCTAACCCTAACCCTAACCCTAACCCTAACCCTAACCCTAACCCTAACCCTAACCCTAACCCTAACCCTAACCCTAACCCTAACCCTAACCCTAACCCTAACCCTAACCCTAACCCTAACCCTAACCCTAACCCTAACCCTAACCCTAACCCTAACCCTAACCCTAACCCTAACCCTAACCCTAACCCTAACCCTAACCCTAACCCTAACCCTAACCCTAACCCTAACCCTAACCCTAACCCTAACCCTAACCCTAACCCTAACCCTAACCCTAACCCTAACCCTAACCCTAACCCTAACCCTAACCCTAACCCTAACCCTAACCCTAACCCTAACCCTAACCCTAACCCTAACCCTAACCCTAACCCTAACCCTAACCCTAACCCTAACCCTAACCCTAACCCTAACCCTAACCCTAACCCTAACCCTAACCCTAACCCTAACCCTAACCCTAACCCTAACCCTAACCCTAACCCTAACCCTAACCCTAACCCTAACCCTAACCCTAACCCTAACCCTAACCCTAACCCTAACCCTAACCCTAACCCTAACCCTAACCCTAACCCTAACCCTAACCCTAACCCTAACCCTAACCCTAACCCTAACCCTAACCCTAACCCTAACCCTAACCCTAACCCTAACCCTAACCCTAACCCTAACCCTAACCCTAACCCTAACCCTAACCCTAACCCTAACCCTAACCCTAACCCTAACCCTAACCCTAACCCTAACCCTAACCCTAACCCTAACCCTAACCCTAACCCTAACCCTAACCCTAACCCTAACCCTAACCCTAACCCTAACCCTAACCCTAACCCTAACCCTAACCCTAACCCTAACCCTAACCCTAACCCTAACCCTAACCCTAACCCTAACCCTAACCCTAACCCTAACCCTAACCCTAACCCTAACCCTAACCCTAACCCTAACCCTAACCCTAACCCTAACCCTAACCCTAACCCTAACCCTAACCCTAACCCTAACCCTAACCCTAACCCTAACCCTAACCCTAACCCTAACCCTAACCCTAACCCTAACCCTAACCCTAACCCTAACCCTAACCCTAACCCTAACCCTAACCCTAACCCTAACCCTAACCCTAACCCTAACCCTAACCCTAACCCTAACCCTAACCCTAACCCTAACCCTAACCCTAACCCTAACCCTAACCCTAACCCTAACCCTAACCCTAACCCTAACCCTAACCCTAACCCTAACCCTAACCCTAACCCTAACCCTAACCCTAACCCTAACCCTAACCCTAACCCTAACCCTAACCCTAACCCTAACCCTAACCCTAACCCTAACCCTAACCCTAACCCTAACCCTAACCCTAACCCTAACCCTAACCCTAACCCTAACCCTAACCCTAACCCTAACCCTAACCCTAACCCTAACCCTAACCCTAACCCTAACCCTAACCCTAACCCTAACCCTAACCCTAACCCTAACCCTAACCCTAACCCTAACCCTAACCCTAACCCTAACCCTAACCCTAACCCTAACCCTAACCCTAACCCTAACCCTAACCCTAACCCTAACCCTAACCCTAACCCTAACCCTAACCCTAACCCTAACCCTAACCCTAACCCTAACCCTAACCCTAACCCTAACCCTAACCCTAACCCTAACCCTAACCCTAACCCTAACCCTAACCCTAACCCTAACCCTAACCCTAACCCTAACCCTAACCCTAACCCTAACCCTAACCCTAACCCTAACCCTCTAACCCTAACCCTAACCCTAACCCTAACCCTAACCCTAACCCTAACCCTAACCCTAACCCTAACCCTAACCCTAACCCTAACCCTAACCCTAATTAGGGTTTACTAGGGATTTCTATACATAAAGTTGGATGCCAAAATCCAACATTTAGATTATTTATTCTAATAAATCATAATCATAATATTAAATTTTTTTTTTATTTGTTTCGGAATCGGATTTGCCTGCCGGTAATTTAGCCATTAAAAATTTTTACTTTCCGACCTTCCTATAAAAACTTGTTTCTCTGCAGTAAGTCAGCCAGTGCTCTTGATGGTGTATGTTTCTTGTTCCTATGGGGGTCCAACATACAGTATGGAAGTACAATTATTGGTATATAAAACCCTAACTATCCCTAACTTTGCCAAAGTGGGCGGGGCATCCCACATCATGGTATGAAGTCCAACACTATGATATTATTCCCTAACTATCCCTAACTTTGCCAAAGTGGGCGGGGCATGGGCGGGGCATCCCACATCATGGTATGAAGTCCAACACTATGATATTATTCCCTAACTATCCCTAACTTTGCCAAAGTGGGCGGGGCATCCCACATCATGGTATAGAAGTCCAACACTATGATATAAGTCCCTAACTATCCCTAACCTAAAAACTTTGCCAAAGTGCATTATGGGACATTATATCGACATATGTGAAAACCAGACCTCTAGCTCACTCAGGAGGGGAGTTATGAATTCGTTCTGGCCACGAATGGCCGATCAAACAGAAACGTTAAGTAAACACTTGTCTCACCGAGATGTTCCACATATGTGAAAACCAGACCTCTAGCTCACAGCTAGGAGGGGTGTTATGAGTTCTCTGCACTTACGAATGGCCGATCAAGCCGAAACGTTGGGTAAACACTTGTCTCACCAAGATGTTGCACATATGTGAAAACCAGACCTCTAGCTCACTCAGGAGGGGAGTTATAAGTAATGAGCTTAGGTCAAAGTGGGCGGAGCTTAAATCAAAGTGGGCGGAGCTTAAATCAAAGTGGGCGGAGCTTAAATCAAAGGAGTCCAGCTTCCTGTATATTATAATGCATGGAGTCCAGTTTATGGTATAAATCATAGGAGTCCAGCTTCCTGTATATTATAATGCATGGAGTCCAGTTTATGGTATAAATCATAGTAAAGTGGGCGGAGCTTAAATCAAAGTGGGCGGAGCTTAAATCAAAGTGGGCGGAGCTTAAATCAAAGTGGGAGGGGCTTAAATCAAAGTGGGCGGAGCTTAAATCAAAGTGGGAGGGGCTTAAATCAAAGTGGGCGGAGCTTAAATCAAAGTGGGCGGAGCTTAAATCAAAGTGGGCGGAGCTTAAATCAAAGGAGTCCAGCTTCCTGTATATTATAATGCATGGAGTCCAGTTTATGGTATAAATCATAGGAGTCCAGCTTCCTGTATATTATAATGCATGGAGTCCAGTTTATGGTATAAATCATAGTAAAGTGGGCGGAGCTTAAATCAAAGTGGGCGGAGCTTAAATCAAAGTGGGCGGAGCTTAAATCAAAGTGGGAGGGGCTTAAATCAAAGTGGGCGGAGCTTAAATCAAAGTGGGAGGGGCTTAAATCAAAGTGGGCGGAGCTTAAATCAAAGTGGGCGGAGCTTAAATCAAAGTGGGCGGAGCTTAAATCAAAGGAGTCCAGCTTCCTGTATATTATAATGCATGGAGTCCAGTTTATGGTATAAATCATAGGAGTCCAGCTTCCTGTATATTATAATGCATGGAGTCCAGTTTATGGTATAAATCATAGTAAAGTGGGCGGAGCTTAAATCAAAGTGGGCGGAGCTTAAATCAAAGTGGGCGGAGCTTAAATCAAAGTGGGAGGGGCTTAAATCAAAGTGGGCGGAGCTTAAATCAAAGTGGGAGGGGCTTAAATCAAAGGGTTAGCATGGAGTTCAGTTTAGGGTATAAATCATAGTAAAGTGGGCGGAGCTTAAATCAAAGTGGGCGGAGCTTAAATCAAAGTGGGCGGAGCTTAAATCAAAGTGGGAGGGGCTTAAATCAAAGTGGGCGGAGCTTAAATCAAAGTGGGAGGGGCTTAAATCAAAGGGTTAGCATGGAGTTCAGTTTAGGGTATAAATCATAGGAGTCCAGCTTCCTGTATATTATAATGCATGGAGTCCAGTTTATGGTATAAATCATAGGAGTCCAGCTTCCTGTATATTATAATGCATGGAGTCCAGTTTATGGTATAAATCATAGTAAAGTGGGCGGAGCTTAAATCAAAGTGGGCGGAGCTTAAATCAAAGTGGGCGGAGCTTAAATCAAAGTGGGAGGGGCTTAAATCAAAGTGGGCGGAGCTTAAATCAAAGGAGTCCAGCTTCCTGTATATTATAATGCATGGAGTCCAGTTTATGGTATAAATCATAGGAGTCCAGCTTCCTGTATATTATAATGCATGGAGTCCAGTTTATGGTATAAATCATAGTAATTAGTGTGATTTATAATCAGTATATAATATATAATGTATATAATATATAATCAGTATTAATTAGTAATCATACTAATTAGGAGTCCTAATTAAATAAGGGTCCTTATTAAATAAGGGTTATTTACGTTGGGTAAACTAAGCGCTCAATTTAGTCACTCACTATTCGCCTACCCCTCCCCCACTCAGCCGTTTAACATTGGCGACCTCCGGAAGTTTAGGCTCACTTTTGGGACACTTCCTATGTAGCCAGGGGCACACAAAAAGACACACGCCATCACTGGGATGCCAGCTTTCATCCAAAAGTGATTTCAAGTCTCTAGCCCAATTTACCACCAAACAGCACTCAATTTAGTCACTCACTATTCGCCTCCCCACTCAGCCGTTTAACATTGGCGACCTCCGGAAGTTTAGGCTCACTTTTGGGACACTTCCTATGTAGCCAGGGGCACAGAAATACACACACGCCATCACTGGGATGCCAGCTTTCATCCAAAAGTGATTTCAAGTCTCTAGCCCAATTTATCACCAAACAGCACTCAATTTAGTCACTCACTACCCCTCCCCACTCAGCCGTTTAACATTGGCGACCTCCTGAACTTTAGGCTCACCTTTGGGACACTTCCTATGTAGCCAGGGGCACAAAAAAAGACACACACCATCAGTGGGATGCCAGCTTTCAGACAAAATTGTTTTCAAGTCTCTAGCCCATTGTATGGCCCCCCCGCTGACCGAAAAGTTACTCAAATTACTCAAATTCAGGCTTCTCGGCCTAGGCCGGTTCAGGTCAAAGTACCGCTGTGTCTCAACCGTACGAGCCACAGACGCCGTTCTAATATTTCCTGAATCGGCTCGGGCCCGCCGAACACATATCCGAGCCCCGACTCGGTTGCGGCGCCCCCTGTTGCCAGAATTCATAACTCCCCTCCTGAGTGAGCTAGAGGTCTGGTTTTCACATATGTCCAACATCTTGGTGAGACAAGTGTTTACCCAGAGTTTCGGCTTGATTGGCCATTCGTGGCCCAAACGGGGAGCTTTGAAGTAAGTGTGAAATCCGTAACTAAAGGGGGCGCCACGGAGCGACCGTTTGAGCTAGCGCCTCGAAACTCGGGGCACGCGACTGGACCCCTGTGACGCTTCACGGTGCCGATTTTGGGGTGACTGGGACTTTCTGGCACCGAGTTCTGGTTTTCATCCTAAGGCTTCAACATAGGGTACACCTGTGTACACCCTAGGTAGGTCCGGTTTGTTGGCAAATGACAAAATGCAAAACTCGGCCCCGGAGCCACCCAGGTGCCTGAAAATTGGCACGGTGAAGTGGCCCGATGCCTTGGACACGCACAGTGAGTTTTGAGGCGCTAGCTCAAAAGGCCGCCGCACAGCGCCCCCTGGAACAGCAAGAACTTTTTTTTTTTTTTTTTTTTATACACACACACAGACACACACACACACACACACACACACACACACAGAGAGAGAGAGTTATACACACACACACACAGACACACACACACACACACACACAGACACACACACACAGACACAGACACACACACACACAGACACACACACACACACACACACACAGAGAGCTCATTACTTATAACTCCCCTCCTGAGTGAGCTAGAGGTCTGGTTTTCACATATGTCGATATAATGTCCCATAATGCACTTTGGAATTTTTTTTAGGTTAGGGTGTTTAGGGATTTATACCATAGTGTTGGACTTCTTTACCATGATGTGGGATGATGTGGGATGCCCCACGCCCACTTTGGCAAAGTTTTTAGGTTAGGGTGTTTAGGGATTTATATCATAGTGTTGGACTTCTATACCATGATGTGGGATGCCCCGCCCATGCCCCGCCCACTTTGGCAAAGTTTTTAGGTTAGGGTTAGTTAGGGATTTATATCATAGTGTTGGATTACCATGATGTGGGATGCCTCAAGCTCAAGAGCTCAATTTAGTCACTCACTATTCGCCTACCCCTCCCCCACTCAGCCGTTTAACATTGGCGACCTCCGGAAGTTTAGGCTCACTTTTGGGACACTTCCTATGTAGCCAGGGGCACAAAAAAACACACACGCCATCACTGGGATGCCAGCTTTCATCCAAAAGTGATTTCAAGTCTCTAGCCCAATTTATCACCAAACAGCACTCAATTTAGTCACTCACTATTCGCCTCCCCACTCAGCCGTTTAACATTGGCGACCTCCGGAAGTTTAGGCTCACTTTTGGGACACTTCCTATGTAGCCAGGGTCACAAAAAAACACACACGCCATCACTGGGATGCCAGCTTTCATCCAAAAGTGATTTCAAGTCTCTAGCCCAATTTATCACCAAACAGCGCTCAATTTAGTCACTCACTATTCGCCTCCCCACTCAGCCGTTTAACATTGGCGACCTCCGGAAGTTTAGGCTCACTTTTGGGACACTTCCTATGTAGCCAGGGGCACAGAAAGAGACACACGCCATCACTGGGATGCCAGCTTTCATCCAAAAGTGATTTCAAGTCTCTAGCCCAATTTATCACCAAACAGCACTCAATTTAGTCACTCACTACCCCTCCCCACTCAGCCGTTTAACATTGGCGACCTCCTGAACTTTAGGCTCACCTTTGGGACACTTCCTATGTAGCCAGGGGCACAGAAACAGACACACACCATCAGTGGGATGCCAGCTTTCAGACAAAATTGTTTTCAAGTCTCTAGCCCATTGTATGGCCCCCTCGCTGACCGAAAAGCATTTAAAAATTACTCAAATTCAGGCTTCTCGGCCTAGGCCGGTTCAGGTAAAGTACCGCTGTGTCTCAACCGTACGAGCCACAGACGCCGTTCTAATATTTCCTGAATCGGCTCGGGCCCGCCGAACACATATCCGAGCCCCGACTCGGTTGCGGCGCCCCCTGTTGCCAGAATTCATAACTCCCCTCCTGAGTGAGCTAGAGGTCTGTTTTTTTTTGCCTAGCAGAAAAAACTTGACAGAGTATGGGTGCCAAGCCCCTTACGAATGACCTCGTCGAAAACGGTGCGTCTCTGCGCCTCGGAACGGCCGCGCTGACCGAAAAGCATTTAAAAATTACTCAAATTCAGGCTTCTCGGCCTAGGCCGGTTCAGGTAAAGTACCGCTGTGTCTCAACCGTACTAGCCACAGACGCCGTTCTAATATTTCCTGAATCGTCTCGGGCCCGCCGAACACATATCCGAGCCCCGACTCGGTTGCGGCGCCCCCTGTTGCCAGAATTCATAACTCCCCTCCTGAGTGAGCTAGAGGTCTGGTTTTCACATATGTCCAACATCTTGGTGAGACAAGTGTTTACCCAGAGTTTCGGCTTGATCGGCCATTCGTGGCCCAAACGGGGAGCTTTGAAGTAAGTGCAAAATCCGTAACTAAAGGGGGCGCCACGGAGCGACCGTTTGAGCTAGCGCCTCGAAACTCGGGGCACGCGACTGGACCCCTGTGACGGTTCACGGTGCCGATTTTGGGGTGACTGGGACTTTCTGGCACCGAGTTCTGGTTTTCATCCTAAGGCTTCAACATAGGGTACACCTGTGTACACCCTAGGTAGGTCCGGTTTGTTGGCAAATGAGAAAATGCAAAACTCGGCCCCGGAGCCACCCAGGTGCCTGAAAATTGGCACGGTGAAGTGGCCCGATGCCTTGGACACGCACAGTGAGTTTTGAGGCGCTAGCTCAAAAGGCCGCCGCACAGCGCCCCCTGGAACAGCAAGAATTTTTTTTTTTTTTTTTTTTATACACACACACACAGACACACACACACACACACACACACAGAGAGAGAGAGTTATACACACACACACACACACACAGACACACACACACACAGACACACACACACAGACACAGACACACACACACACAGACACACACACACACACACAGAGAGCTCATTACTTATAACTCCCCTCCTGAGTGAGCTAGAGGTCTGGTTTTCACATATGTCGATATAATGTCCCATAATGCACTTTGGAATTTTTTTTAGGTTAGGGTGTTTAGGGATTTATACCATAGTGTTGGACTTCTTTACCATGATGTGGGATGATGTGGGATGCCCCACGCCCACTTTGGCAAAGTTTTTAGGTTAGGGTGTTTAGGGATTTATATCATAGTGTTGGACTTCTATACCATGATGTGGGATGCCCCGCCCATGCCCCGCCCACTTTGGCAAAGTTTTTAGGTTAGGGTTAGTTAGGGATTTATATCATAGTGTTGGATTACCATGATGTGGGATGCCTCAAGCTCAAGAGCTCAATTTAGTCACTCACTATTCGCCTACCCCTCCCCCACTCAGCCGTTTAACATTGGCGACCTCCGGAAGTTTAGGCTCACTTTTGGGACACTTCCTATGTAGCCAGGGGCACAAAAAAACACACACGCCATCACTGGGATGCCAGCTTTCATCCAAAAGTGATTTCAAGTCTCTAGCCCAATTTATCACCAAACAGCGCTCAATTTAGTCA
>NW_027662439.1:7500-10000 GCF_963989245.1 Nansenia antarctica | reverse complement strand
GTATAAATCATAGGAGTCCAGCTTCCTGTATATTATAATGCATGGAGTCCAGTTTATGGTATAAATCATAGTAAAGTGGGCGGAGCTTAAATCAAAGTGGGCGGAGCTTAAATCAAAGTGGGCGGAGCTTAAATCAAAGTGGGAGGGGCTTAAATCAAAGTGGGCGGAGCTTAAATCAAAGGAGTCCAGCTTCCTGTATATTATAATGCATGGAGTCCAGTTTATGGTATAAATCATAGGAGTCCAGCTTCCTGTATATTATAATGCATGGAGTCCAGTTTATGTTATAAATCATAGTAAAGTGGGCGGAGCTTAAATCAAAGTGGGCGGAGCTTAAATCAAAGTGGGCGGAGCTTAAATCAAAGTGGGAGTGGCTTAAATCAAAGTGGGCGGAGCTTAAATCAAAGTGGGAGGGGCTTAAATCAAAGGGTTAGCATGGAGTTCAGTTTAGGGTATAAATCATAGTAAAGTGGGCGGAGCTTAAATCAAAGTGGGCGGAGCTTAAATCAAAGTGGGCGGAGCTTAAATCAAAGTGGGAGGGGCTTAAATCAAAGGGTTAGCATGGAGTTCAGTTTAGGGTATAAATCATAGTAATTGGTGTGGAGTTCAGTTTAGGGTATAAATCATAGGAGTCCAGCTTCCTGTATATTATAATGCATGGAGTCCAGTTTATGGTATAAATCATAGGAGTCCAGCTTCCTGTATATTATAATGCATGGAGTCCAGTTTATGGTATAAATCATAGTAAAGTGGGCGGAGCTTAAATCAAAGTGGGCGGAGCTTAAATCAAAGTGGGCGGAGCTTAAATCAAAGTGGGAGGGGCTTAAATCAAAGTGGGCGGAGCTTAAATCAAAGGAGTCCAGCTTCCTGTATATTATAATGCATGGAGTCCAGTTTATGGTATAAATCATAGGAGTCCAGCTTCCTGTATATTATAATGCATGGAGTCCAGTTTATGGTATAAATCATACTAATTAGTGTGATTTATAATCAGTATATAATATATAATGTATATAATATATAATCAGTATTAATTAGTAATCATACTAATTAGGAGTCCTAATTAAATAAGGGTCCTTATTAAATAAGGGTTATTTACGTTGGGTAAACTAAGCGCTCAATTTAGTCACTCACTATTCGCCTACCCCTCCCCCACTCAGCCGTTTAACATTGGCGACCTCCGGAAGTTTAGGCTCACTTTTGGGACACTTCCTATGTAGCCAGGGGCACAAAAAAACACACACGCCATCACTGGGATGCCAGCTTTCATCCAAAAGTGATTTCAAGTCTCTAGCCCAATTTATCACCAAACAGCGCTCAATTTAGTCACTCACTATTCGCCTCCCCACTCAGCCGTTTAACATTGGCGACCTCCGGAAGTTTAGGCTCACTTTTGGGACACTTCCTATGTAGCCAGGGGCACAGAAATACACACACGCCATCACTGGGATGCCAGCTTTCATCCAAAAGTGATTTCAAGTCTCTAGCCCAATTTATCACCAAACAGCACTCAATTTAGTCACTCACTACCCCTCCCCACTCAGCCGTTTAACATTGGCGACCTCCTGAACTTTAGGCTCACCTTTGGGACACTTCCTATGTAGCCAGGGGCACAGAAACAGACACACACCATCAGTGGGATGCCAGCTTTCAGACAAAATTGTTTTCAAGTCTCTAGCCCATTGTATGGCCCCCCCGCTGACCGAAAAGTTACTCAAATTACTCAAATTCAGGCTTCTCGGCCTAGGCCGGTTCAGGTCAAAGTACCGCTGTGTCTCAACCGTACGAGCCACAGACGCCGTTCTAATATTTCCTGAATCGGCTCGGGCCCGCCGAACACATATCCGAGCCCCGACTCGGTTGCGGCGCCCCCTGTTGCCAGAATTCATAACTCCCCTCCTGAGTGAGCTAGAGGTCTGTTTTTTTTTGCCTAGCAGAAAAAACTTGACAGAGTATGGGTGCCAAGCCCCTTACGAATGACCTCGTCGAAAACGGTGCGTCTCTGCGCCTCGGAACGGCCGCGCTGACCGAAAAGCATTGAAAAATTACTCAAATTCAGGCTTCTCGGCCTAGGCCGGTTCAGGTAAAGTACCGCTGTGTCTCAACCGTACTAGCCACAGACGCCGTTCTAATATTTCCTGAATCGGCTCGGGCCCGCCGAACACATATCCGAGCCCCGACTCGGTTGCGGCGCCCCCTGTTGCCAGAATTCATAACTCCCCTCCTGAGTGAGCTAGAGGTCTGGTTTTCACATATGTCCAACATCTTGGTGAGACAAGTGTTTACCCAGAGTTTCGGCTTGATCGGCCATTCGTGGCCCAAACGGGGAGCTTTGAAGTAAGTGCGAAATCCGTAACTAAAGGGGGCGCCACGGAGCGAGCGTTTGAGCTAGCGCCTCGAAACTCGGGGCACGCGACTGGACCCCTGTGACGGTTCACGGTGCCGATTTTGGGGTGACTGGGACTTTCTGGCACCGAGTTCTGGTTTTCATCCTAAGGCT
>NW_027662439.1:0-2500 GCF_963989245.1 Nansenia antarctica | reverse complement strand
TAACCCTAACCCTAACCCTAACCCTAACCCTAACCCTAACCCTAACCCTAACCCTAACCCTAACCCTAACCCTAACCCTAACCCTAACCCTAACCCTAACCCTAACCCTAACCCTAACCCTAACCCTAACCCTAACCCTAACCCTAACCCTAACCCTAACCCTAACCCTAACCCTAACCCTAACCCTAACCCTAACCCTAACCCTAACCCTAACCCTAACCCTAACCCTAACCCTAACCCTAACCCTAACCCTAACCCTAACCCTAACCCTAACCCTAACCCTAACCCTAACCCTAACCCTAACCCTAACCCTAACCCTAACCCTAACCCTAACCCTAACCCTAACCCTAACCCTAACCCTAACCCTAACCCTAACCCTAACCCTAACCCTAACCCTAACCCTAACCCTAACCCTAACCCTAACCCTAACCCTAACCCTAACCCTAACCCTAACCCTAACCCTAACCCTAACCCTAACCCTAACCCTAACCCTAACCCTAACCCTAACCCTAACCCTAACCCTAACCCTAACCCTAACCCTAACCCTAACCCTAACCCTAACCCTAACCCTAACCCTAACCCTAACCCTAACCCTAACCCTAACCCTAACCCTAACCCTAACCCTAACCCTAACCCTAACCCTAACCCTAACCCTAACCCTAACCCTAACCCTAACCCTAACCCTAACCCTAACCCTAACCCTAACCCTAACCCTAACCCTAACCCTAACCCTAACCCTAACCCTAACCCTAACCCTAACCCTAACCCTAACCCTAACCCTAACCCTAACCCTAACCCTAACCCTAACCCTAACCCTAACCCTAACCCTAACCCTAACCCTAACCCTAACCCTAACCCTAACCCTAACCCTAACCCTAACCCTAACCCTAACCCTAACCCTAACCCTAACCCTAACCCTAACCCTAACCCTAACCCTAACCCTAACCCTAACCCTAACCCTAACCCTAACCCTAACCCTAACCCTAACCCTAACCCTAACCCTAACCCTAACCCTAACCCTAACCCTAACCCTAACCCTAACCCTAACCCTAACCCTAACCCTAACCCTAACCCTAACCCTAACCCTAACCCTAACCCTAACCCTAACCCTAACCCTAACCCTAACCCTAACCCTAACCCTAACCCTAACCCTAACCCTAACCCTAACCCTAACCCTAACCCTAACCCTAACCCTAACCCTAACCCTAACCCTAACCCTAACCCTAACCCTAACCCTAACCCTAACCCTAACCCTAACCCTAACCCTAACCCTAACCCTAACCCTAACCCTAACCCTAACCCTAACCCTAACCCTAACCCTAACCCTAACCCTAACCCTAACCCTAACCCTAACCCTAACCCTAACCCTAACCCTAACCCTAACCCTAACCCTAACCCTAACCCTAACCCTAACCCTAACCCTAACCCTAACCCTAACCCTAACCCTAACCCTAACCCTAACCCTAACCCTAACCCTAACCCTAACCCTAACCCTAACCCTAACCCTAACCCTAACCCTAACCCTAACCCTAACCCTAACCCTAACCCTAACCCTAACCCTAACCCTAACCCTAACCCTAACCCTAACCCTAACCCTAACCCTAACCCTAACCCTAACCCTAACCCTAACCCTAACCCTAACCCTAACCCTAACCCTAACCCTAACCCTAACCCTAACCCTAACCCTAACCCTAACCCTAACCCTAACCCTAACCCTAACCCTAACCCTAACCCTAACCCTAACCCTAACCCTAACCCTAACCCTAACCCTAACCCTAACCCTAACCCTAACCCTAACCCTAACCCTAACCCTAACCCTAACCCTAACCCTAACCCTAACCCTAACCCTAACCCTAACCCTAACCCTAACCCTAACCCTAACCCTAACCCTAACCCTAACCCTAACCCTAACCCTAACCCTAACCCTAACCCTAACCCTAACCCTAACCCTAACCCTAACCCTAACCCTAACCCTAACCCTAACCCTAACCCTAACCCTAACCCTAACCCTAACCCTAACCCTAACCCTAACCCTAACCCTAACCCTAACCCTAACCCTAACCCTAACCCTAACCCTAACCCTAACCCTAACCCTAACCCTAACCCTAACCCTAACCCTAACCCTAACCCTAACCCTAACCCTAACCCTAACCCTAACCCTAACCCTAACCCTAACCCTAACCCTAACCCTAACCCTAACCCTAACCCTAACCCTAACCCTAACCCTAACCCTAACCCTAACCCTAACCCTAACCCTAACCCTAACCCTAACCCTAACCCTAACCCTAACCCTAACCCTAACCCTAACCCTAACCCTAACCCTAACCCTAACCCTAACCCTAACCCTAACCCTAACCCTAACCCTAACCCTAACCCTAACCCTAACCCTAACCCTAACCCTAACCCTAACCCTAACCCTAACCCTAACCCTAACCCTAACCCTAACCCTAACCCTAACCCTAACCCTAACCCTAACCCTAACCCTAACCCTAACCCTAAC